>NW_027530190.1:2383364-2489673 GCF_008692635.1 Crocuta crocuta | reverse complement strand
TAAAAATAGTACTTTGGCTTATGAATTTATAATATATATCTATATCTTTAGTATATATAAAATAAGTATATTTACATCTAGATTGTAATAGTTTTCTTAACTTACCAAATAAATTAGAGCTGCATATGAAGCATACATGATGCTAGTTAAAGCAGTCTTTGCTGGAAAAGAAATGATTTCAAACAAAGAACCCCTCCTGACCTGCAAAAACAGAAAAGAGTTTTCTTATTATAATAACAGTTTTCAATGTTACAATGTTAAATTTTACCATGTTATTGTAAAATGAGAATTTCAACAGTTCTTTCTAAAGGACATTATCTAGTGAATCTACCTGGGGTTTTTTTTCCACAATCTGAAAATATTTTGGTTTATTTTTCTCTCTCAATATGAAAGATCTATAAAACACCTTGCATTTCCAAAATCTAAATTACTTTGACTTTTTTACATTTAACAAGTGTGCTCACTAGGGGGTGCCACTGTGCACATTAGAAAAAAAGTCTTTTCTTTGTTCAAATTCATGTAATCATCCTTTACTAAATTATTCACCTCTTCAATAAGGAGACAGCAATCAAAATACTAAGCATTTCCTGCAGATTAATGACCTGCTTGGAAATGTTAATCATGAGACTGCTGAAGGCCAGCATTAACCTTAGAAGAACATTAAGCTTCAAGAAATGCACTGTGCTTACATCCAGCATGCATTTTGAAACAGAGAAGGTTTACACCAATAATGAATTTGTCTCTCAGATGTTTCTAGCTTCAGGTAGTAGCTGCCCCTGCCTCAAACATAATAGAATATATTTAGTTTAAGGGAACTGTACTCTCTTCTAGGTCACCTCTGTTGCCTTGAGTAGGGTATGAAATGAGGACATAAGGAAAAACATTCCTTTCCCATTCAGCAGTGAAGTGGCAGTTAGCCATGCTCCTCTGAGGTAAGCGCCAAGACACTGAGTGGCTTCAGTAACTCCCAAAGGTACAGGCTTTAGCTAATAAAACCATGTAAATACACAGTAAAAATGCATTCAAACTAGAAATAACAGTATGTATGTGTACATTAAAGTTATTTATAACACTGAAAAATTTAAACAGTTGATAGCAGGACAGTTAGGTAAATTAAGCTTTATCTACTCAATGGCATAGTATAGCCTTTTAAAAGGTGCTTCTGAGGAATGTGTAATACCATTCTGTTGAGCAAACATTTGTATGGCACTGTGTTCTAAGTGGTTGTTGTAGTATCTTCAGTTTTTGCTACTGCTGCCACTGCTGAATGAAGGACAAAACTGCCCATCATAATTTACCCTCTTCTCTCTGTTAAGTGATTTTTGGAATGCTGAAGCCAAGAACACTCTCTAGCCTACCAGCTGAGAGATGGAGGTGGGGGATGGGGTTGGGAAGAGTTCCTTCTTGTTCGTTTTCCAGGCTGTACTAACTCCTAGATACAGAGATAGGTAGGAGGAGTTTCAGCCCACACTCCATAAGTCAGTCTGGAAAACCTCCCAGAGTTCCTGGCTTCTGGAAAGAGTTTCCAGGAAACGAAGCAGCTGCTGTTCTTTCCCTCTTGCTAGAAGAATCATATTGATAGTGTGCCTTTGAATCCTGCTATTAGACTACAGGCAGAAAAACATAAAAGTAGAAAGCAGACATTAGGAAAGAAAGAAGATGTGCTCCAACAAAATGCCTCCTAGCAGAGTAAAAGATTCATGAGTTTGTGAACCTATGAACGTACAGTCGAGAGGTCCATATTCAATAATTCGTAGGCTATATACAATAAAAACAAGTGATGTCTGCATGCAGGAGAAATTACGGTTTCTACTACTTTTTTTTCAGATTTTGTCCTTCATCTAACATAATTAAAACTGATTACTTTTCAAAGTTTCAAAATAGATTATATATCTGATATATGTTATGCTTCTGAATGATGAATCTGTATATTGCTTAAGGGTCAGTTTTTCACCATTTTAATGCTTTTGATAAATGCTTCCTATTCCTGTAACAAGTAATTCCTGTAGAAAATACATTTCCTCCAAAATTTATATGGCTACTGGCAGGTAGCTATTTTTCAATGTTATGACCCACTTCCAATATATGTTTTTCATATTATAAACCATGCTGTTTCATCTTTGCTTGTTCTAAGCAGGAATAGCATATGATAAAATAAATAAATAACAGGAGATATTTGCATATCAAAGGTTTTATTTAGATTGTCTCAGTCATTTAAAAAATTTTATCCTAACGTATTATATTAGTTTTATTTGCATATTTAAAAGTATCTTGATATCAGTATTATGCCCATATATTTTTTGAATTTTTAATATTAACAATAATATGAGTGTATAAGATATTTGGATATATACGATATGTGGATATGTTATATGGTCATAATAACATCAGATACATGGGTATTTCAACAGTAAAAATATGTCAATCTTTAATGAAATTTCTGCCACATAATTTTATGTTCCACTTCTGCCACATAACTTTGACTGCCTCGTCTCACAAAAGTAGTATCTGTGATTATCTTATTTTCAATAATACTGAGATAAATCACAAAAAAAGCAAACGGTAAATAGTTTAGAAAATAATAAAAATCCACTTATAGATAACCTGAAGGATAAAGGATCACCAGGCCCAACTTAGTTTATGTTGTTCAAAACCACCTTGAAGAAGGATACCCAGGGAGTAATGGGAAACTTTAACTCCGTGATTCACAAATAAGTATTGCAAGAAGTACCGACTGGTTAATAGGTCCAGAACAAAACCCTTTCCTGTAAGTTTGGAAAAGCTACATGATCATGTCTTTGCTTTAGCAAACTACAGTATTCCTGAGCACAGGGAGGGCTGCTAGCAGTGCACAGTAAACAAAGCTATTTGACTTTGTTTACCCAGTATTATTATCCTCTTGAACACTGTTTTTGAGTAAGTTCTTACTCACATAGTCCTATTAAAGCTCAAATGTCCCAACCTCTGGAGAAGTATGTCTTTAAGATTCCAGCTATTCTACTTTCTAGGAATTGTCCTTTTTCCTCAGGTGTTGAATTACACCACCCAAGATTACCGCATGGCAGGCCCATCTAAGACCTGTAGAGGTTCTTGATATTTTTGAGTTTCACACATGTTTTTTATACAAAATATGTGAAGTTTGAGTTTAAACCCCAAACTGGAGTCTACCGTGAAGGGTTGGGGTGAGGAAAAAACTTCTTCGAAAAGCATCTGATCTTCATCCTGAAAAAGGGAATACAAGTTCACTGGGATCCATATATATCACAGGCATTTTGGATGCTGAGGGTTTTCTTCCCTTTTGCCTGTATCTTGCCTACACCACTCCAGAGTGCCTACACAAAGGAGAAACAGTCATCTCTTAATGCTACTATAAGGAAGATTCTATCATAGGAAGAGCGCCTGGTCCTGTGGCCCTGCATTGCCTTGCCAAAGTCAACAACTATGTCTGGGAGCTGACGTGTCTTGGCTGGAGTCAGCATTCAAGCTGATTATCTAGGTCACTGCAGCCTAAAGCAGCTGCAAGCTTTACTCATCCAGACAGCTTACAAAGCTAAGCAGATGCACCATTCTCTAAGTACTGATCCTGGGCATGTTGAAAACCACCAAGATATATCTAACCAGGGTTTTCCATTCCTGAGGCCCTTTTAGGACTCGCAGATATCTTGCTATAATCTCAACCCTGCATAACCTGGAAGGGTTTGAGAAGCAACCTGATTCAGCACCTCATCCATAAAGACAGGTGCAAAGGAAGTCTCTTTCAACAAGATGGCCAGCTGGAGAAGACTGACTCCAACTATGCGCTCATGTTACAACAAGCCATAGGGATCTCTTCAGGTCACTTGTATCAATTGGGTCTTTGGAGAGTTCATATTGGGCTCAATATCTTTGAATATGTTAACATATATAAGACTTACTCTAGGTCTGAGCACACAACCAGAAAGCCAAGAGAGCTCCTGTAACAACATTCATGCTCTAATTATCTTGAGGAGACTATTACTGTATGCTTCATCTCAGACCACGTCAGGCTAAAATACTATCCTAGTCATAGTGTCCTAATGAAAATGCTCCTCTATTACATGTTCTTGAAGGAGTAATCTGACTGGCATTTCCAGCTACATAATATCCAACAAGAGTGTTGGTAGGACCATTTGCTCTATGTACAAAAGTATCTTTCTATCATTAATTATCCTCAGATCAGTGACAAGACAGAGCATATCAAGGGGATCTTTAACACACACCTTCAGATAGGTTAGCTAGTCTGCTTATCTTCCTACATAAAGTAATATCCTCCATGCATCAACAAAGCATATCTATCCCCTTGCATAGGCAGTTCCAGATTTTACTCCTTTTACTTCTCTGCACACCAGGAAGTTCTACCTTGACACAGGCAGTCTGGCAATCCTTGAAGGAATTCATGCTGGAATCCACTCTGAGTAAGCTAAACTCTGTCACTGTGAAAAGACAGCCAAGCAATGTATGTACCAGGGCTAGTGTGATTCACTATTCTTTGGAATTATATGCTCCTTGTTGCTGGGTATACTTTGCACACTCTGATCATTCACTTACTGCACTCCACTGACACTCCTTACTTGCCTATCACCCCCACTACATATAGGGCAAAGGCAAGACATCTAGGAATCCTAATATCTAAACTAGTGATTGTACATGTCAATAAATATATGTTGAATAAAATGAAAAAGTAGAATAACACTTCTCTTACTTCCAGAAAGAAATTTAACTGTCTTATATTAACACTCATAAAAGATACTAAGTAAAGCTGACGGATATCTGGTTCTAGTAGCACGGCAGACTGAGCTAATGTGGAACCCCCATACACACACACAAAATACTAGAAATTCTATATAAAATCAAACTCCAAAATGTAATACAAGAAAGAAAAAAGGAAAGAAGGAAAGATTGATTGATTCCCGGGGTGCCTGAGTGGCTCAGTTGGTTCAGTGACCAAGTCTTGATTTCTACCCAAGTCATGATCTCCTGGTTCATGGGATGGAGCCCCGCACCAGACTATGTGCTGGCGGTGCAGAGCCTGCTAGGGATTCTCTCTCCCTCCCCCTCTCTCTCTCTGTCCCTCCCCCTCATGCTCTTTCTCCTTCTCTCTCTCCCTCTCTCTCAAAGAAATAAACATATTTTTTTAAAAAAAGAAAGATTCCCCTGTGCTAGGAACTAAAAGGTGGAGCAGTAAGAGTGTGTGTATATGCCCAGGAGGTATCAAAAAGAGGTAAGTGAAAGGAAAATATGAGGAAGGTAAACAGACATAAAGAATAAAATGAAAAGGCCCAAGGTATGTTGAATAGATATTCCAGAGGAAGAGATTAGAGAAAATGAGAAAGAGGCAATATTTGAACAAAGAACAGCTAAGAATTTTCCAGAATTGAAGAAATTATCCTGATTCAAGAATCACTCTGATTCCCAAGAAAGTGAAAAGCATTTTGGCAACAGCTAATACAACTGAAGATGTGCATCCCTCATAACCTAGTAATCAATCCCTCTTCTAGATATACCCTTGGAGAATATTTCACACACATGGATAAGGAGTCATTTACAAGAGTGTTTACTGAAATACTGTTTGTAATAAAAACAATTTGAAAACTAATTTGCCCATCTGTCCAATAATAAACTGTGCATTATTTTTTTCTTAAAATGGGATACCACAAAGAAGATAATAAACCACAGCTACACATACCAAAAATGTTGAGTACAGGTGCCTAGATGTTTCAGTCATTTAAGTGTTTAACTCTTTGATTTTGGCTCAGGTCATGATCTCACAGTTAATGAGATTGAGCCCTGTGTGGGGCTCTCTGCTGGCAGCACAGAGCCTACTTGGTATATTCTCTCTCTCTCTCCCTCCACCTCTCTATGCCCCTCCCCCACTCACTCTTGCACACGCACTCTCACTCTCAAAATAAATATTTGAAAAAAATGTTGGGTGAAAAAAAGAAAATTACAGAAGGATGCATATAGTGTAATATCATTTATATAAGTTTTAAATATGTGAAGAATAATAGATGTGTACAAATGTAGTGAAAATATGAAAGTATGCATAGAAGTGCTCCTATCAATGTCTGGATAATGGTTACCTCTGGTGGAGAAAAAATGGGAATGAATTGGGACATGGTTAATTTTATTTCTTCTTATAGAGGAAATATCTGAGGGCAACATTGCAAAGTATTACTACCAATTTAAATTTGGGTGGGATTTTGATAAACTACCTTTTATATGTTTTGAAATATTTTATTGATAAGAATTTTAAAAATTAAAGCTAGATTCTAAGACAATTAGGACAAGAGCAAAGGAGAAGAAATTTCATAGGTGTTGATTCTGAATTGATGTCAAAGAGACTGTCACAGTCATCATACGGACCTTAGGTGATTTATTCCCTCAACCTGCTTCTGTGGTCTCAGGTTCCCGGACTAAGCTATCACAACTAAGCTCTAAATGTACCTGTGAACCACACTGTCAGGGCAAAAAGGCAGATGCATTGTGTTTCTCAGTTCTCATGGCTAGTTAAAAGAAAACACAATTTAACTGGAAAAATAGATTATTTTCCTGCCACTGAATTTTCATGAGTATTGGAAGACAATTCTCCATGGATGTCTCTCTTTCCCTGTACAGACTGGACCTTCTGAGCAAAGGACATAGTTGAATAGGAAGCAGATTTCGAAGCTAGAGAAAATATATTCCTCCAGAGAGAGTTAGAGATGTACCTACCAAGAGCTTTCACCTTCACCCATTGGAGACATCTGCTTCTGTCTCCAATCCCCTCTCTCTGTCTTTCTCTCTATTCCCACCGCACCCCCCCACCCCCAAAGCTGGGCAGATACACCAACGTCCTTTTTTTTCTTTTAAGTTTATTTATTTATTTTGAGAGAGAGCGAGCGAGTGAGCACAAGCAGGGGAGGGGCAGAGAGGGAGAAAGAGAAAGAGAGAGAGAGAGAATCCCAAGCAGGCTTTGCACAGGGCTCGAAGTCACAAACTGTGAGATCATGACCTGAACCGAAACCAAGAGTTGGACGCTTCACCGATTGAGCCACTCAGGTGCCCTGCCAACACTCCTATAAAAGCTAAGTCTCCTAATTTCAGGCTCCTCTCCTATGATGCAACTCACTACATGCATAAGTCACATGTGGCTCTCATCACATCGCCCTGAGGGAACTGAGGGGTTATGGAAATGACACAAGACACTTCTCTGGCTGCTGCTTCTGCTTCTGCAGTAGATAAACAATCTCTGTCTCTGATTCAAGGGAATCTCGTGTCTCTATCAGTGTGTGTGTGTTTGTACACTTGTGGCAGGCTAATTTGTTAGCTTCTAAAGAATGTAAAGTCTTAGATTCTTCAGTTCTAGCTTAGTAAAGAGGAGCAAAAAGAATGATTAAATAACATAATGGATAAAGTCTTTAAACTTGATTTCATAATAAATACAGAAATATTCTTCAAGGAAAACTTCTTATATCAACCATCTGTAAAAAGCTATGGGTCTAACAATGCAAGGAAAGAAACATCAATGCAAAACATTCATTTTGGAAATGTATTTCAATTGGAATTATACAGCTCAGCTACATTTCTTTCTGACAACCTAAAGATGCAGGAATACTTAGAGAATCCAGTAGTTAATAAACACAAAGCATTTTTTACTTTCTCAAACATCAGGTTATAAGGGAGCCTTTTGTAATTGCTATCTCAAGCAATGCATAGTTTAACTATCTGGTGATTTCTGGAAATGTTAAAAATCTTTGATTAAAGAGAGATTCCTATGTAGTGGATATTTTGTTGATTCTAGCCATCCATCATCTATTTGCTCATTTTTTCAAAATAGCCCAAATTTTGTCTGAGGATTCATCCTTCCCCCCATTCTCTGGTCATGTGGTCTGGATGGAGCTCCGACATCCACTGTAGGGAAAAAATAGGCAATCAAGTCCTAGGTCAATCAGTGCACCCAATTTCCCTGGTTTAGAGGTAAGCCCATCTCCAAGATTCAACCTCAGGGCTTGTCTAGGAATGCAGGGTCAAGGACTTTCATTCTTTGCTGCGGTAACTGAACCTGGAAGGATGGAGTCCTGGCAACAGCTGCAAATCACCTTGCATCCATGAAGGATAAAGCGGTCTGTAAGTGGAGTCAACACAGAGGAAGCAGAGCCAGGAGATGGGGGAAAAGAGAAAAACAGGACCCTGAAGGCATCATTTGAGCACCTCTATCCTGAAGCCTTATCAACTCCGGATTGCTCAACTGCATAAACTGATACATCTTTCTGGCTTAACTCCACTTGAGTGAGGGTTTTTCTCCCTTCAACAACAGAGTCAAAATGACATACTCTGGGGTTTAGGTACCAAACTTGCAGGATTCCAATATTTTGTAGCAAATGTTTAGAGTGCTTTGAAAAATGTCCAGATGGAAAAACCCACAGTTCCACACCATAAAGTTTAGAATAAAAGAAACTGGTCCTGAAAAAGTTTTAAGAGCTGCTGTCCTTAGCAAAAGATAACAAACAGACCCTTAGTACAACCATGTAGAACATGTAAATTGAAATATACTTGGATATTGATGGGACTCTCAAAATGAGTTTATAGTTGAATGTACTAAAATATGTTAAATCAAACAAAGATTGTCTTGGAAAGATAGCAAGGTTATGGGGAAAAAGGACAAAACCATTTTTTATGGCTTGTTAAAGGATTCCTTTTAGGTTTGCAATAATTGATAATTTGTATGGTAATATTTAGGTTGAACCATTTGAAATTTACAGTTTCATAGAGTTCAGACAAAAAACAAAACAGGAAAAAAGTCCACATTACTTCCTCTTTCAAATTTACTTAAACCAGAATATATATACCATATTGAAAAAGGCCAAACCATTCATTTCTTTTCCAAACTATTCTCATTTTATACGTAGGACAACCAAATGTGCTACATTTTTATTTTTCAGATCCTGCGATTTCAAAACAGCTTCTTAAAAAAGAGTGCATATGTCATGCAAATGTAGTATTCACTTACCTGCATGTTGTATAGGGGTTGCTTTGGTGCATTAACCTCCCTCAGCAAGCGATGCGATAGGTCCCTTAACTCTAAAAGTCTACAAGCAAGCTGAGGTTGCAGAAGTTTGGCCACTGATTTGGAAGATCTGGATATGCTGTTTAATCCTTGAATTAATGTTCCTCGATTGATCTTCGCTAAAGCGACAGCCATTCTGATTTTGGATGGTTTTTGCATAGATTCTCTTTTCTGGAAGAAAAGCGTCTGAAAAGTGACTGATGTGTTGTTCTCCAGTGAATTATTAAAATCTACTTCAGGCCGAGACCAAGTACCACATAACAGTATATTATGCATGGTCCTATGCATATACTCAGTGTCCAATAAGTACATCCCACCCCTATGTACCTAAATATTTGAATATGTGATTTTTGCCGTAGCATAAATATCCAGAATTTAAGTTACTAGCCAAAAGATTTAAAATTTTCATTTTTCAGGGGCGCCTGGGCAGCTCACTCAGTTAAGCGACTGACTTGGCTTAGGACATGATCTCATGGTTTCTGGGTTTGAAACCTGCATTAGGCTCTGTGCCAACAGCTCAGAGCCTGGAGCCTGCTTTATATTCTGTGTCTTCCTCTCTCTCTGCCCCTCCTTTACTTGAGCTCTGTCTCTTGCACTCTCAAAAAATAAACACTAAAAAAAACTAAAAAAATAAAATAAAATTTTCATTTTTCTCCTTGGGTGTATTTATTTTTGCATTGAGTTTTTTTAAACAGCTCTTTCAAAAGTAAACAGTTCTTATTCAAATATTATTCAGTGTTTGAATTATTCAAACTAATTCTTATTCAAAACTATTACAAATATTTCCCAGTTTACTTTAAAACATTAAGTGATAAAGCATACATACATAATGCATTGTGCAATATAAAAAATAAAATATCCTATATACTAATTAACAAGCTTAAGGAACTTTTACCTGTAAAAACTTAAAAACTTCTATGACCATTCTGATAGAAAAAAATTGTAGCATTAAGAAAACATATGACATGTACATCTTTCTCTGCTGTACCAGAAGGTGAACCACAGAGAAATTACTTACAATGTGGTTAGACTGCATTCCAGGCAACAGGCAAGTATAGTTGCCATTAATCATTTAAGTAATTTTATGGGCTATTCTGGCTTTTTTGTATACGACTTAGAGGAAACTAATGGTTCATAACACAAATAAGCAACTTTGAATCTCTGCTTATTGAGTCCAAAAATATAAACACAAAATATCTTTTAGATGGAGGTTTTTTTTTTTTTTTGGTCTACAATGAGCAACATGTATTTGTTGAAGAGCTAATGTACTATATATATACTTTAAATGCATCAGCTTTTATCCTGAAGAAATAATTTTATTATTGCTGATTTTGTCATTAAAGTTCAGTACTTCTTTTACTGTTGAGAATTTGTTATTGGAAATAACCAAAAGCTGTTCTAGCCTATCAATGAGGATATATTTCTGCAGATCTGGTATCTTATTGTGGTTTAATCTGTTAACTTTACTGGGGCACCTGGGTGGCTCAGTCGGTTGGGCATCTGACTTTGGCTCTCGGGTCATGATTTCAAGGTTCATGGGTATGAGCCCCACATCAGGCTCTGTACTGACAGCTTGGAGCCTGCTTCAGATTCTTTCTCCTTCTCTATCTGTCCCTCCCACTCTCTGTCTGTCCCTAACTCATGCTCTCTCTCTCACTCTCTCCCTAAAATAAACATTACAAAACTTTTTAAAAAATCTGTTAACTTTACTGAAAAAGTCCCATTAACCTACCTTTGGTCTCAACCCTCCTAGTCAATACTAACAGTTCAGAAGACAATCTAAGTTGTGGGCTGCTAGAATGGCTGCAATTCCAAGTCAATTTAGGGTAGAGAAACCCTTAAAAGTAGTTATGCGGTGGGTAAAACAAGCAAAATCACACACAGGTGCAATCACTTGATATTATATCTGGGTTTCAAGCACACCAGGGGGAGAAACCACAATTATCTGCAATAGACAAAGCTCTTGCACATACAGATTCAATTTCTCTTACGATCCTATGCTTTGCTTCACTGATTCTTCCTCCCAACTCCTCAAGTTGGAGAAGCTAGAATGTCTGGTTTTACTTCTGATTACAGTTTACTGTGCTTTTTCTCATCATTTATAACCATAAAGTGAGGGCCATATTGCCACGGCAAACAATAGTGGGACATGTGCAGTTCCACCGATACTGAAATTTCATCTAATAGTCATTCAGTGTATTAAGGACTCTATCTCTTACAGAGGCAAGACATTAACATTATGGAGCTTCCCTCTCTGTACTCTGTGTCTTTACAAAATCTTGGTGATCTGTACCTATTGGCCTGGATTCACTAACTTTACTCAGATATTTCTATTACCTAATCTTGATTCATTCCCCCAAACACTATACTAGATTGATCCATTCAACCTTTTCCTCTTTTGTAATACTATTTTTCTAAATATTTTCCTCTGGAGAGACACAAGTCTACTTGTAATTGATAATCCGCTAATCGAAACTCTCCTGTAGGATCATATAATTTGTGTTGACCAAAATACAGCATTTATGATAAACAGTATTTTTAAAAATTCAAGTGTGCATTACAATAATGCTTTAGTGCCCTTTGCATATTTCTCTTTTCAGTATTGTCATAAATTCATAGCTTTTTCCAACGGACTCAACCAGTTCCTAATTAATATCATCTTTGTTTCCCTTAAATGCTGAAATAGTTACAATTTGATGACTTTGCTTCCCTTCATGATTTTTAAATTGCTTTCCTTTTTCTAGACTTTCATAGTTACCTCTGAAAGAAATATTGCCTCCAGCAACAAAATGTTTCTGACCCCTTTATTTTCCCTGACACAAAACATACAATCAACTTGTTCCCAAGAAGACCATTACTGCTTTTAGGAATAGTATTAGAAACCAAATCTGGGTACTGGGGTGCATACAAAGTGGGCTTTTATGGCTCTGAGAATAGGAAGGTAACAACAGAGGAGAGGCTACTTACAGTCCTTTAGACACAGAATAAGATCTTCCTCTGGAAAACAAAACAAAACAAAACAAAAACACTCATTGAGGCACCTGGGTGGCTCAGTTGGTTAAACACCTGACTCTTGATTTTGGCTCACGTCATGATCTCACAGCTCCTGAGACTGAGTCCTGCATTCAGCTCTGTGCTGACAGAGAGAAGTCTGCTTGGGATTTTCTATCCCTCGTTCTCCTTTACCCCTTTCCCAGTCTCTATCTCTCTCAAAATAAATAAATAAACATTTAAAAAATACCAGTTTATGGTAATGATTCCAATTCATTCTTAAGTGAATTTTTATTTTTATTTTTTTAACATTTTTAACTCATTTTTGAGAGACAGAGACAGGGCACAAGTCAGGGAGGGGCAGAGAGTGAGGGAGACACAGAATCTGAAGCAGGCTCCAGGCTCTGAGCTGTCAGCCAAGAGTGTGGCATGGAGCTCAAACTCACAAACCACAAGATCATGACCTGAGTCAAAGTCGGATGCTTAAGGGGCCGAGCCACCCAGGCGCCCCTTCAGTGAATTTTAAAAATAGGCTCTAGTAAAAAATTTTTAAATAAAAAGTTTTTGTCTTTTTTTGAGCTACCAGCTTTTCCTATGCTAGTATCTATGCTATGTGTTTTCCTACCAAACTATGTGTGTAAATTTGAATGTCGATCCCAAATTAAAAATTGCTCATTTCTTTTCCCTGGGTTGTTTTGTTTTGTTTGACTCTTAGCCTAAGCATCCTGGAATTGGTTGCTAAGTGTGCAAGTTTAGATGATTCTTTTTGTCAGTATCATCACCTCAGTACATTACCAAATGTCCAAAAAGAAATACCAAGTCCCCTCACCACCACCACCAGGTAATGTTCATTTGCCGCTAGAAACCTAGCATCAGTTAATCAGATTGTTTTGAAAGTCCTGCTCCAGATTTCACTATTTGAACTCCATTCTTTGAATATATCCTGCTTTCCCTTTTTCTTTTCTTTTTGTTTCCTAGAGCCATGCCCATTTCTCTAACATCAGCAGTTTTCATGCTGAACTTCAATTTCTATTACATCAGCTTTTTACTACTCTACATCCCAAAAACTAGCCTGTCAGCAAGTCTTATTCAATTCTTTCTCTGAATAGTCCTAGGATTTGACCACTTCTCACTGTGACCTGTGCCAACCCTCAGTCCATTCTATTTATACCATCTCTTCTCCAGACTAGTAAATGAGCCTCTTCAGTGGTCTTTCTGCTTCCCTCCTGGTCTATTTCCATTCTACTCCTCAACACCTCAGCCAGAGAGATACTAGTAAAACTTAGATCCTATCTTGCTTTTCTGCCCAGCTGCTTCAGTGGCTTCCTAGTGCACTCAGTATAAAATTACAAACCCTACAAAGGTTGCTTTTCTTTACCTCTCTACCCTCATTGTTGTTTTCTCTCCTTTCCCCTTAACTAGTTGTTGAGCTGGTTAGGTAATACTCCCACCTCAGGGACTTTGCATGAGCTATGCCATTTGATTCTTCAAAGGTACCAAGGTCTGCTCCCTCACTTCCCTCAAGTCTTAACTTAAGAATCACTTTCTCAGGGCACCTGGGTGGCTCAGGTGGTTGAGTGTCTAGCTGGCTCTGGATTTCTGGCCCAGGTCATGATCCTGGAGTCGTGGGATTGTCCCCTGAATCAGGCTCTGTGCTGAGTGTGGAGCATGCTTGAGATTCTCTCTGTCTCTTTCTGCACCTCTCCTCTGATCATGCGCTCGCGCTCTCTCTCTCTCTATCAAGTTAAAATACGAAATGAAAAAAAAATTTAAAAAAAGGAATCACTTTCTCACTATGACCCTCTCGGTCACCCTACCGTAACGGTCAGTTGTCCTCCCTGTTTCTACTCCCATTTCATATTTCTGCTCTATTTCTTCTTCTTCTTCTTATACCTACAACTTGTTTCTTGTTTTTCTACCTGACTAGGATGTAAGTTTTATGACAGCACTGTTTTATATCTGTTTGGATCGCTGACCTTTCCCTAGTACCTAGAATAGTGTCTGGAGCTAGTAGGGTGTTCTAAATATTTGTTGAAATGAAGAGTACCTGAGAATAGATTAATATAGAGGAGTAAATATACCAAATATTAAATTAGAAACCACCTTGACAGTGTTCAGTGTACAATATGCTCCATAACTTTCACAATTATGATAGTGCCACAACAACTCACCAAAGACAAAAATACAACTGAATCATAGAACACTTTAGTTACAGTCCTATTCTCATATTTAGAAATATTAATACCAACAAAAGTGATTTCCAAATGTTATTGGTGCAGCCCTAAGAGTTTTGTCCCATGTGTTAAAAACAAAGCCAAGCGGGGCGCCTGGGTGGCTTAGTCGGTTAAGCGTCCGACTTTCGCTTAGGTCATGATCTCGCGGTTCGTGGGTTCGAGCCCCACGTCGGGCTCTGTGCTGACTACCAGCTCAGAGCCTGGAGCCTGTTTCAGTCTGTGACTCCCTCTCTCTCTGACCCTCCCCTGCTCACTCTTTCTCTCTCCTAGAAATAATAAATTAAAAAAAAATTAAAGAAAAAAAAAGCCAAGAAAATTCAGAAAAGTACATCTACAGCTATAAAAATCCAAAATTTTACATGGATTCTAATATGTTCTGTTTACAACTCCCAATTTTATAAGGTTAAATGTAAAATAATTACAGAATAAAATACATGATCATCTTTAATAATTAAAACCATAAAAATTTACCCTATTTACCACCAAAGATTTCTCTCATTGAAGTAAAGATCATCGAACTAAAACTTTTTAGTTCCCTAATTGTAGAATACAGTTTCCATTTATTCAAATGTAAAAGTTTAATATGTTTAAATCCTCATGAAGAAATCATTTGCAAGTGTAAACCTTTAAAACCTACTTTTTGCTAAAGGAAGTGGATATTGAAGGTATAGGATCTGGGTTCGACTGCAGAATACATGATATCAGAAGCCATGACCTCAAGGCAAGACTCTAAAATTAACTTTCTTCAGCCTCAGGAAGAAAATTTCCTTCCAAATCATTAGTCATGAAGAACTATTTAATAACCATTACTCTGGTTATGTCCCTCTATACAAATCCCACCAAACGTTTTGTTTGTTTCAGGCCAACAAGATGGACTTTTCCTAAATAAATACATACATGTGTAAATTTTTTAAAAAGGGAGATTTAGATACTAATCATGAGATTTAGAAACTCAATTTAAATTTAATCATGAACTAACCTCAATTAACTAACTCCCCTTAAGTATTCTTTTTTTTTTTAATATTTTTATTTATTTCTAGGAGAGAGAGAGAGAGAGACAGCGTGAGCAGGGGAGGGTCAGAGAGAGAGGGAGTCACAGACTGAAACAGCCTCCAGGCTCTGAGCTGCCAGTCAGCACAGAGCCCGACGCGGGGCTGGAACCCACGAACCGCGAGCGAAAGTCGGACGCTTAACCGACTAAGCCACTCAGGCGCCCCCTCCCCTTAAGTATTCTTAAAACCACTTCTTTCAGCATACTTGGGAACGATGGATCATCCCCCAAATAATACAATTTGCAGCATTTACAATCTGACCTTTTAAAAAATAATTTAGCTGGGGCACCTGGGTGGCTCAGTTGGTTAAGCGTCGTACTTCGGCTGAGGTCATGGTCATAGGTTCGTGGGTTCAAGCCCCGCGTCAGGCTCTATGNGCTCCAGGCTCTGAGCTGGCAGTCAGCACAGAGCCCGATGCGGGGCTCGAACCCACGAACCGCGAGATCATGACCTAAGCGAAAGTCGGACGCTTAACCGACTAAGCCACCCAGGCGCCCCAGCAACACATTCTTTAAAGTAAATGGTGGAAAAAGTACAATGTAAGTGTTCTGAAAACGAGAAATAGAGTCAACTATTTTTATATGCTTCTCTGAATGAGATAAGTTCTCATAAATAAATGACTTCAGTGAGTTGGAAATAGGAACTCAGAGTTCTTTCTTTGGGATCAGAGTATTAATCTATTTCACTATTAAACGAAATTTATAGCTCAAGTGATAATGAGGCTAGTTGGAGGGTAGGAAGAGATGAAAGGAGCTGTGAAGAAAGTTGCAACTTTTTTCATTAGTAAACCTAGTTTCTTTAATGTTGGCAGTGGTGAGAGAATCACAACTTGGAAGCAGCAACAGGCATTTCCAGGCCAGTCTCTGGCTTCCTACGATTCACTTTGAGGCTTTCTTAGGAATTACTGCCACAACTGTGCTAGCCTTAACCATTTTATGTCCTAGACCAAGCAGGGTCACCTGCCCATTTCTTCCCATAATACTCCAGAGCATACTCAAGAAAAATGTCCAGCATTTGAAATGATTTTATACTGAAACTAGAGGACTGTAAAAAGGGTAAGCAACTAGACACCAAGTCTAAGACTGATTTATAAAGTCTGGTTTGCTACTGATTTATAAAGTCTGTTTTGCTGTCTGGCGGACCAGCATCTGGATACCATCTTTCCACTATGTATCCAGATACCTACACTTCACTATCAGCCCTCCTCAAAGTCTAGACCCAAAACCCATACCATTGGTTCATTTTACTTGATATTCTGGGAACATGCTATGCTTTCATACTTTTTGTCTTAAGTGACACTGCTTCCTCTGTCCCTATCCACTTACCCTATCACTTTTTTTCAATGTGAAAATTCATAATCATTCTCTGAGACCCACTTTGAGCATCCTTATTCCATAAACCTTTTCTGACCATTCAGAGTGGTAGAGTCCTGCATTCCTCTAAGATAAATTTACCTCTTAACCATATTCCAAACACAATTACTTGTTTACAATTCTGACTCCACTAGATTAAGCTCATTGACTGAAAGAATCCTGTTTTATCTCTGTATTCCCTGTGTCCGGTCCCAGCCAATAGCAAAGTATTTAATAAATGTCTGATGCCTGGCTGTCTGGATGAATGGTAAAAAGTGGTCCTAAGATCTTTCCTTTGGAATGAAATATATAGACTTTGTGATTACTATGTTACTCAGAGAGTTTTTTTGGTTTATTTCCAGGTTTTGGCTATGATGTTGGATACTGTCCAAAGTCTGATATCTGGATAAGGAGATTATTACTGTACCGTGTAACTTTACAACATATTCTACTCTAACTGTGGTCTAGATGGCTAAAATACATTTATCCATTAAGAGCTGTGTACCTTTAAGTAAACTAGGTTACAAGATATTTACTTTTTTTCCTGATCAGAGGTCTTTTCAAAATTCTCAACCCATCCATTCTCCAAATCCCAATATTTTATCTATCAAAACTCCTTTTGGGAACAGAGGTTATACAAAACATATGCACATATGGTTTGTTTAAACTGATACCACGATTTCCTTTCCACATTAAAACATACACCCATACTGTATTTATCTTTCCATTACTATAATTCGTATCACTTTTTTCACTGACTTAATAGCCATAGATTTTAGTTAAAATATATCTAGGTATATTTTTGATTTTATATTAAGCAAATCTTAAGCAAATGTAGCAAACCACATACGTTTCAATTGTGGCTATAAGAAGGTTCCAGATTTCCAGTCTGAAGATAGATATCTATCTCACTTCCTTGTCCACCATTTCTCTGCTTTCCACAGACCCACGCAATAAGTAAGATCTGAAATTTGTTTTTCTGAGGCAAAATTAATTTTTTTCTAAGCTACAGGTACTGATCTCAAAGTCAAGCATTAAATAATTGGTATGATCTTAAAAATTCAATATACTTTTTGCAATCCTTTTCAAAGTTATGAAATCACATTACCTGATTAGACTGTGATAATCTTAGAATGGTAGGGAATTCATCTTTAAACTCATCTAGGAGGTCCATGATTACTTTCTGGATCCCCTCAACTAAGACAAAAAGAGGTTGGGGGGGGAACAGCAGCTTAACTGAAAACATTCCCTATTCAAAATTCAATTCATTCAATTTAAAAGAACATGGGACACTGGGTCCACTTTGTAAGTAACTGGGAAAGCAAATAAATCCTAGGGGGTATTCATTCCCGGTTGTTTCCAACACCCATATCCCCTTTACAACGAGATTGCATATACTTCTTCCAGAAAAGTTCTTCAACACCTGTCCACATATCCACCCAACAGGTTTGATTGGCATGATGAGTTCTTGCTTGGGTTCCTAGTGCTTGGCAAGCTTGCAGGCCATGGCTGCACTTGTCCTACTCTGTCATTCATGAGGGATGAGGGCACCCTTCCACTCGGGAAAGCAGGCAAGGACAGAACCTACGGCTGATTGCCAGAATTCTTTGTTACTGCACAATGGGCCTCTGAGAACTTGTTACAGAATCTTCTGAAATCACACTGGCACTGAGAAGAGGAAGAATATGTTTGAAGGCAGAGGAGGAGGAGAAGGGAGAATGAAAAATAAGCTGTACTAAGGAGTTCTGCATTATATGTTGAATTTTGACCCAATTTCTATAGTGATATCTCAGTTAATAGATCATCTGAGAACAAAGCTCCCTTTGAAAAGAGTTGGCATATGCTTTGAAAAAAATGTTTCACATACGATGCCAAGTGGAAAAGAAACACCAGCAGTTAATTCAGAAATACTTCTGAACAGGTTGTTTTCTCTTCACTCAAAGGTCGCTAGGTCAAAGACAGGCAAAATTATAAAATCTATCATTTGTCTTCTTTAAAATGTCAAGCTTTTTTTCTTCTTCATCATCTTTCTCCTTCCTTCTCCTCTCCCACTTCATTTTTTCCCTATTTATCAAGTCTAGGAAGAATTTCATGTCCTGTGGACTTGATTGAGTACCTAGTTAATATTTTAGTAGGGATGAATTCAGACTTGATTAACACAAATCCTATTTTAATTTTTTTTCATGTTTATTTCATTTTGAGAGAGAGAGAGACAGAGAGAGAGAGAGAGAGCAAGCAGGAGAAGGGTAGCGAGAGAGGGAGACAGAGAATCCAAAGCAGGCTCTGCACTGTCAGCACAAAGCCCAATGCGGGGCTCAAATCCACCAACCTTGAGACGATGACCTGACCCAAAGTCGGTTGTTCAACCAGCTGAGCCACCCAGGTGCCACAAATCCCATTTTAATTTGAAGCCTTTATATTTAATTGTAGCTAGATCATTATCCTCGGCAAGCATAAAGCTGTGGGTGCTAGGGTCTGCTCACAAGAACTGTCTAGGAAAGACAAATGTTCATCAGAGGATTCTTCTCTCACGTGAAGCCTGCCAGACTCCCACTTTCACTTGGTCCTTAGTCCTCATCTGAGAACACTCTTCAAGGCACCCAACCACTTCTCTTAACCTTGCCAGAACATGTTTCCCTCCATCATGACCCTAATGTTGAAAATAATTATGCCATTCATATTTGAAAACTGCAATCCATTGCCAGAAAGAAAATCTTATTAGATGACGCACACACAAACTGGAGGTCTGTAAGATAATGTAAACGTGTATTTATCCTATTTAGCTATATGCTGATCAGAATTTACCCCAGGGAACAGCTGGCAGTATCTTCGCTCTCTGGTCTTTTCCCCTGTTCTCTCCACTCTCCTTGGTCCCCTAATTTCTTTTCATCCATCTGCCCACCTCTTGATGTCCTAGCTTCCAATTAGTTTCATCCAGTTTTTGTTTTCTCTTTGTGATGGCTCTCACCTTCCTTGGCAGCCTATGAAATTTGGAGTTAACAAATCTACAAGAAAAGCAGTTCTCATGCTAAAAGGCATAACCAGGCTCTATGTGTTATATTAACAAAGTTCTTCTTGTCTTTGCTTTCTACTGAGTCTCTCCTTGGAAGAGGAATGATGAAAAAAAGACAGAGGGTAATGAGATTTAAGAAAATCCCACCTGGCCACACTTATTTGTATTTGTGACCATATATGATAATGTTTTGGGTTTTGCTTAATTATCACTTTTACCTATATCTTTATGTATCATGTTATTTCAGGTAATAATGTTAGACAAAATAAATAATGGTTATATTCTTTAACTATTATATTCCTTTTTACAGCTCACAATAGAGTGCTTTGTACTTATAAAAATTAATTAGGAAACAGTTACAAATACCTCCAAATAATATTTGTGTCAGCCCTGTAAAATTACTTGTACTTAGAAGGCTTTAATTCATGAAAAAAAAGAATCTTTGATTTGTACAAAGCTTAGAAGAAAATGAACATTTTACACACTAAGTGAAGGCAGTATCAGCTTAATTAAGAATGAAGAATTTTGGGGTTCAGTCAGACCCAGATTTGAATTTCAACTCCATCACCTACATGCTGGGCTGTATAACCTTGGGCAAATTATGTTTTCTAAACCCAAATTTTATCTTTAAAAAGGTGACAGTAATTATTTGATGGACCAGTTATGTTCAACAAATGGCAGCTATTGTCAAATACATAACAGCTATTTTGCTTTTGGAAAGTTTGCAAAATTTGGGTGAAAGTCACCCACTGAGTTTGCCTTGTTCACATGGGTTTCAGCCTGTTTTCATTTCTCACGCAACTGGCTGGAACCTTCCTAAGTGGATTCTTCCCTTAAACCTACACTGAACCCAAATGATACGGATCTACACGCCTGATTTCAAGTATTAGCTATCAAGTCTCTCGAATGACTTCCTTCAGAATCATCCATGGCCCAGTCAGGGGAGATTTGAACTGGAAGCCCCCTCCTTTTGGTGCCAACCTCACAGATGGATGAGTTCTGTTGGTCCCAGTGCTATATTCTTCTAGCTCACGGCATGCTTTGAGACTATGTACATCTTGGACTATGTATTAAATGCTTTATAATGTCAAAATCATTTTAAAAATCATTATCTGAAGGAAGGGTACTGACACGTACTGAGGGCCAAATTAGCAACTGTTGTTAAAGAATAAACTGAGGGACATTAAAAATTTTAAGAGTTTATTTGAACAAAAATCTATTCGCATCAGGTATCACCAAACCAGAGGTGATTAGGGGCTCTCCACAGACAGTAGCTAGGGCCACCACTTTCATAGGGAAGATGTGGAAACAAAGCAAGGAACTTACTTGACTATGTATAGCTTAAGGACCTGCATTGTTTTGGAAAGCCTCTTGGCTGTTTGTGACGGGTTGCCCTTAGATTTAAATTCCATAATCTTGAGGCATTTACAGGTTTAGGGATCGGAGCCACCTCAATCTAACAGGCCTCCTTGCTTAATTAATTTAACACTGTGCTAAGAGCTATGTTATACCACTTATCTCTTAATTCTCATAACAAGTGTCAGAGGTAGGAATGTTCTGAAGACAATCTGACAATATCAAACAGTACTAATATATTGATATTACCAATACCAACTGCCATCATGGGAATATATCCCAATTTTTAAAAATTCTCAATAATAATTTGTATAAAAATAGATAATGCAAGGCTATTTAGGATGGCATAAATTGGAAGTAGTTCAAATACAGGTTTCCTCTGCTATCCGCAAGAAGAGCTTTCCTATTCTATCAAACATTTTATAAGCTGAAATGAAATAAAGCAAAGAAGCAATTGTCACTAATATATATGTAAAGTTTTTTGAGTGTTTTCAGACCGAAAATTAACCTCTCTTTGGCTTTTCTGATATCCTAGGATATGTCTTGCTAAAGGATACACAAAATCAACTGAAGTAAAGCACAGACGCCCACAGACATGGTCAAAAGCTATCATGGCTGCTTGATACCGAGTATGGTTCTGGGGAAGGAGACCGGTGGGTCACTGCTGCTGCTCAGGTGTGTGCAGCCTCCATAATGGCTCACTGCAACACACACACTGCACGCTAATTTCATTTTTCTCTCCTTTACATAAAAGTAAAAATCTTCTTTGGGTTTCTTCTAGATAGTAAAATGGGTAGTACTGTCAGTCCTCTTATAAAAGTACAGTGGACATAACACCAACTTTTGAAAAGTAGGGGAAACCTGTACATAGCCTTCTTCAAATGATTGTTATCCCAAGACTATGGAAAAGCTGCTGTTCGTTGAATTTGTAAAATGTGGAGACTTTAAAAATCTAACTATGTACATAAACTATATTTATCAGAAAGTATGGAAAACAATTTAGTTTATAATCACCCAAAGCTATACACAGGCTTAAAAAGGAAAATACTAATAAAAAGATGTTTATTGCATTCTTTATGCCTAAAAAATTGTATGTCATGGCAAACAAAGCACATAAATTTTAAAAAATACTACAGAAAAACTGTTTCCATATGATTATTCACTCATGTCTAATTGATTATCAAGTTTATGTCATGAAGTATGATTGAAAGTATGATAGTATATCACTTTGTTCAGAGGCTAGTGAAAATTTTTATATGAATAAATTTAGTGTGTAGGAGAGGTCTCCACATCCACTGTTAAAGGCTCTAAGAGGTCCTGATGTTGGAGAACTGATGGGGCAGATTGATAAAAGCCTATGTATATACACAAGACTACAGGATCCTTTTGGGAGAGAATGCAGATTTAAGTACAATGGCCAGCTCTGGCAAAGCCAGTCTAGTAACAGTTCCTTAATTAATTACTTGTCAGTGATTCGGAGCACAGGCTGGTGTATGTCACTCAGATCTACCTTGATCTCACATCAAGTAGGGATTCACAGTAGGTGGAAGGAAAGAGAAGCCATAAACACTCTTATTAAGCTTTCTTAAGGCAGTGAGCACAAATTAGCTATACAATTAGGATACCCCCCCACCCCCCAAACACAGAAAATAAAAGAAAAAAGGGAAATGAGGCATTTTCAGGACTTTGCCAAAGATCTTTGCTCTTTGAAAGTGTCATCGCATTAATAATGGAGTGCACTGGGAGGATGCAGTGTCCAGAAGTGCCACTGAAACAGTGCCTGAAGGAGACATAGTAGTATCCATAGAAGTAGTCACAAGTGCCAAGCAGATGCTACCTGCAAGGCAGCTGACCAGATCTGTTCTTAATAATTAGACACTTCAGAAATTCCCAAAAATACTTGGAGAGAAGGGAAAAGATTCAAGCCTTTGTACAGATCTGAAGTTCTGCAGGTGGAGCGAAGCCACTGAAGTATAGGTTATTTTTATTCCTGTGATCGTACTTATAATCATAAGTTGACCAAGCTTGGGAAATCCTGGGTCACAAGAGAAAATATACAGATCTTCTCATTACAATAAGAATTGGAGACAGTTTGTGTGTCAACAGGATATTTCTAACTTAAACCATTTGAAAAATATCAGGGGAACTTATTTTGTAAAAGTAACCCTAGAGGGGAGCCTGGGTAGCTCAGTCGGTTAAGCTTCCAACTCTTGATTTTCGGCTCAGGCCATGGTCTTAGGGTTTGTGAGTTCAAGCCCTGTATCTGACTCTGTGCTGACTCTGCAGAGCCTGTTAGGATCCTCTCCTCCACCCCTTCTCTCTGTCCCTCTTCCACTCCCAATCTCTCTTTCTCTCTCAAAATAAATATATAAACATTTTATAAATAAATAAATAAATAAATAAATAAAAGTAATCCTAAATAAAATCCTTCTGTAAGGTAAATAATCATCGTTTGAATACCAAAACTAAGTATCTGCTATGTATCTTATAAATACAGAGTTTAGAAAAAAAATATTTCAAAATAGGTATATTTATAACATTTTGTTTCTTCTGAAAAATTCTTTAGTAATTCTCTTCTATAATTTCCGTAGGGTACCATTAATACTGAGTAGTCTTGGAAAGCTCAATGGAAGTCTTCAAATAGTTATGGTAAAATGGCAAGACATACAGGAGACAGGATCTGCAATGTTAGCACTGCTATTCAATTGAAGGAACTGTGGAGATTAGTTAGATGGTAGGAAGCTGAGAAGATGAGACTTTTTGTTGTCCGTTTCTCCCCAAACAATATAAGCTCCGTGAGTTCAGGGTCTTGGTTCACTCAAGGCTTTATTCCCCAAACCTGGACAGTGCTTTTACAATTTTACAATATCACAGTAAATATTTCCTGAATGAATATATTCAAATCTATCATTTATATTTCAGGTAGAACAAAAAATGTTACCATTAACAACCTCATCACGAGTCAACCAAGTGATAAGTAGCTACAAAACACATCAGATACATCATATACATAAATACATACATACACACATACACACAATGTTTATCACATATTATGGGAAGGAAACTTTCCCCCACACGTGAAGCACTATATTTTTATTTATTTTACTCATCATAGTGAATACTAGCTCATGTGACATGTCCTAATTAATTGAAATAATTCATTATCAGCTCAATCAATAAGAACTTGAAAACATATACAACAAGAGCATTTGTCTTTGATTTCCCTTTCTGCTTTTTTATTTGGCAAATAATGCTGAGTATATTCATTGCAGACAGTCTAGTATTCTGTATATCTGAGAATAGAAACTAAAAGTTAAGCAAGTTCATAAGTATAGTATTGATTAAGTATGTGAGTAAAGTAAATGAAAATATGTAATGCAATAGCAATCAAAAGAATACACATGTAAAAATTTTCAAAATATGTATTTTTTAAAACTAACCCCTAAAATTGAAAAAAAAATTTTAAAAATAGCTGTTTATCAAAATTTCTTGCAACAGCTAAAAATGATTTACGTCCAGTGACTTTAGAACACAGCTCAGGGGTGCCTGGGTGGATCAGTTGGTTAAGCACCCAACTTTTGATTTTGGCTCAGGTCACGACCTCACAGTTCCTGAGTTCGAGCCCCACATCAGGCTCTGTGCTGTGAAATTATAGAAGAGAATTATTAAAGAATCCCAGCACAGGTTGGGATTTTCTCTCTCTTTCTCTCTCTCTGCCTTTCCCTTGCTTGCTCTCTATCAAAATAAACAAACATTAAAAAAAAAAAACAAAGCTCAGAATACTACAAGGACAGAAAGAACTACAACAACATTTTAAATTTCATTCAGTCATTTTCAGTAGTGTTAATATGAATTTTTATTATTTGATATTATGTTTTTTCTAGTACAAGATAAACACATTTTTTAGTTAATGGTATTAAGAATCAAGAATTTCAGGATAAGAGAAAAAAAGACCTACTTAGGAAATACAAGAACAAAATAAAACCTGTAATGATAAATAGAATTGAAAATGATTTTTAAGCATGCATTTTTTTCTAGCTGTACAAACTAGAATGGCCAGAAAACATTGCTAGCCCCATAGAAAAGAATACCCTCTACTACTTATATTCTGGGCTTTAATATCATGACCCACTACCATAAACTAGGAACTCTTGGTTTGGGCTCAGGTCATGATCTCACAGTTTGTGGGTTCAAGTCCCACATCAGACTCCACACAGACACACACTTTCTCTCCCTCTCTCTCTGCCCCTCCTCCGCTTGCTCTTTCTCTCAAAATATATAAATAAAAAACTTCAAAAAACTTTTTGAAAAGTGAATTGTCTTAAAATATGATATTTATGTAAAAAATCAGAAAGGCATTTTTAAATTTTTAAATATTCACAGAGTGAAATAAAACTCTATTTTCTTTCTAAAGCTTCTGGTTTTCCTGTTAATAAAGTTTATTCAGGCCCTAAGTTAAACATACAGTCTCCTAAATTTTCTTTGGCTTTCTTTCTCTAAAAAGTAACTTTTTATTTAAAATTTTGTAATCCATCTATGCTTTCACTTTTAATAGGTTGTTATTTCCTTCCATCTGAATATCAGTTTTATTACTACTGATTAAATAAACTATTGCTTTCATTAATACAAAATGCCAATATTATCATACAAGCATATATGTGAACTATTTCTGGACTTTCTATTCTGGTCCACTGATCTATTTCTGTTATTATAATACTTATTTGTCTACAGTGATTTTATAGTATGTTTTATTTTCTGTTATGGAAAGTCTCTGATGTTTTTCATCTATCATGTCTAGTAGTATTCCTTACCCCTGACCCCCAACTTGGTATTTCCACTAATCTCTTAGATTTTCTATCTATTCACTGACATCAAAGGGGAAAAAAGATAATTTCATCTTTTTTTTCTGTGTCCATATCAATTATTTTATTATCTTATTTAACTGCATTCACTAGGACTTCCAAAAACAATGTTGAGTAATAATGATTATGGAATGAATACCTATCTTGTAACTGTTTTCAATTAAAACAGCCTCAATATTTCACGTTAATGTTTTACCAGAAAACCAACAGCAAATGTTATTCTAAATAATCTTAATCATATTTAGTTTCCCTCTGTGCTCATTTTGGTTTTGCTCATTCTTATTGGGAATGGTTGTGAATTTTATCAACTTCCATTTCATAATCTATGGGCGGGATCACTTCCTTTTTTTTTTTCTCTTCTTAATGTGTTCATATAATAAATTCTGTATTAGCTTTCCTGATATTGGAACCACCCTTGCATTCCTGGAAAAGAATGTGTACTTGATTGGAGCATATTATTCCTTTGATATCTTGCTAGATTCATTTGCTCATATTTCATATACAGTTTTTGCAATTATATTCATAAAGTGAGATTTGTCCTTGGCTTTCTATTCTGTACATAACAGGTTAGTCCTAAATTTATGTGACTATGAATCAAGAAGGCTTGCATCTTTCAGAGGTGTCTGAAACAATAACATTACTATTATTAAGTATCCATTTTTCTTTCTTTTTCCTTTTTTAAAACAAAGGTATAGGGGTACCTGGAAGGCTCAGTTGGTTAAGTGTCCAATTTTGGCTCATGTCATGATCTTCTGGTTTGTGAGTATGAGTCCTGCATCAGGCTCTCTGCTGTCAGCACACAGCCTGCCTTGGATCCTCTGTCTTCCTTTCTTTCTGCCCCTACCCTGTTAGCACTCTCACGTTCTCTCTCTAAAATAAATATTTTTTTTAAATCTCAGAAAAAATCAGAAGCATATTTTATATATAGGAAAATTCCCCACTCCCCTTTTTTAATGCTAGCTAGAGTTCCACTGTAGAAATATTTGGTCTTGATTCTTTTTTAAAAATTAGATTTACCAACTTTTACATTTCATATATGTTAATTTATATATTACAATCTTCTTATTGGGCCATTTTAATAATTTATATCTCATTAGAAAATCCTCTTATATAAGATTTTCAAATATGTTGTCACAGAGGTGAATGTAATTATGTTAATCTTCTGTATCTATATTATTTCTAATCTTATACATTTTTCTTTTTTTAAAAAAATATTTTTTTTACATTTATTCATTTTTGAGAGACAGAGTGAGACAGACCGTGAGTCGGGGAGAAGCAGAGAGAGAAGGAGACACAGAATCCAAGACAGGCTCCAGGCTCTGAGCAAGAGGTCAGCACAGAGCCTGACACGGGGCTTGAACTCAAGAGCTGTGAGATCACGACCTGAGCTGCAGTCGGACACTTAACTGACTGAGCCACCCAGGTGCCCATCTTTCTGTCTCCTTTAATTTATACTCAGAAAGAATTTAAGATAAGTATAAAATTTACTTATTTTTAGTCTTTCTTATTCAATAATGAAAGTACTCTAAATAAATCTTTTACTTTAGCCCATAAATTTTTTTTAAAGAAGAGTTCTTTACAATATTTCTTGTGATTTCCTCTTTGCTCATGAACAATCTTAATTGTGTTTTATAACCTCCAAGTCATTAAGATTTGATACTCTATTATTATTTATTTCTACTTGATTGGCTTTTAAATCAGAGCATATTGCACATAAAATGTCTACTTTCCTGATTTTAAGGTTTCTTCTGTGACCAAATACATGACCAATTTTTTATAAACATCCTAAATCATACAAAGGAACCATATATTCTTTAGTCAAAAGATGTAAAAATACATTTACATTACAAGAAACTGAGTTTATTGACTCTATTATTCAGTTCTTACAAAGCTCACTAATGTCTGCCTATTAGCTCTGTTACTGAAACACAAATGTTCCCATCTTCCACAAATTGTATTCTTGTCAAGTTTTCCTTGCATTTTTCATTGCTTTCATCTTGCATCAAGTGCTAGCAGTAATGTGAAGATCAGAAATTCTCATGCAGTGGTAATAAGAATGTAAAGTGGCATGCTGACTTTGAAAAACAGTATTATTAAGTACAACTGAGACATGTATAGCTGTGACCACCAATTTCAATCCTGGAAACATCCCCAGTAGCACCAGGAGACATGTACTAGAATGTTCACTGCTGTTCTAATTGTAACACGAAAAAAACTGTAAGCAACTCAAACATCTATTAACTACAGAGTTAATAAATAAATTATAATATATCCATAATAGTTACTACACAGCAGTAAAAATGAAAAAATTATAGCTACATGCGACATCATGAATAAATCTCAGGAATGTAATAATTTTGAATAAGGAAAAGATACAGAAAAAAATAGGAGGATTTCACTTACATAATGTTCAAAAATATTGAAAACTAAGCAATATATAAGGAGTACACTTTTGTGTGGTAACACTAAAGAAAGAGAAAGGGAACGATAAACATAAAATTCAGGATACTGGTTGCTATATTGAAGGGTGAGACTAAGACATAAGATTTGAACAAGCGCACACAACAATTTCAAAAGTAAGAGTACTCTACTTTCTTCTAAAACTTAATCATGTGTACAAATGTGAATGTACTATAGTTATTTATGTCTTACAACACTTTATAAATATATGTGATTTCCCAATATTTAATAAAAGCAATAACATGAAATAATCTGATGAGCAAATTCCTATAACAATTTTTGGGGCAAAATTATCATTAATGGCTATTCTAGTAATAACAGGGAAAGGGCTTCTTTTATTCATTCACTATTTATTGAGCACCTACTATGTGCCCTCACTGTTCAGCACTGAATAAACAAAATTAACAAAAACCCTTACTCTACTGGAGCTTACATCCAGTGGAACAGAATCCACTAGTTATTACTATTTTCTATGAACCAAGAAGAGTCATTTCTTTTACTACTAACTTGCTCAAATTTTACAGTGAATGTAAACTACATTCTCTAAAACAACTGAAAAAATAAACTATGTACGATATAACATATACCTCTGATTGAAAAATAGATCTTATTTTAGTTTTAGAAAATTTTGTTATAAATCTGTTTTAAATTAAAATCATTCTTTTCTTACCTATTGCTCGTCAAATCTGTAGCCATCACTGTCCAGTAAGGGTTTTTGAGCAGCTACATTACTTGATAGATTCTTCCACCTAGGAAACAAGCAATCTAAACTGAAGAATGTCAAGAAAAGCAAATAAATACGAATTAAATACACTTTAGTATTCACAGTTGGCATTTCTTATGGCCTTTGGTTAGAAGTCTTAGATTTCTATACTTCTGCAATAATCTTTGCAGGAACAATACAGATTGTGTATGTTGGTCCCTTTGCTTAGGGTCACAGAATGTATAACTTAATTACTCAGCTACTTAAGCAGATCTTTCTGTTCAAACCAATCATGTTCAAGCAAAATGAAAAAGAAAACTAGCTATTCCATGTAATTCTACGTAATTATAAAAAAAAAAATTACGTTCATTCAACAGTGCCAAAAATGAATACACTGAATGATGGGCCCCCTTCTTTTTATTTTGAACTGTATTAAGCCAGTTTTTTTTTGTTTTAGGATTCTATTTAAAGAAATAGAATGGTTATATATACTGAATACAAGTATTACTATCTCTATCCACAAAATAGTGAGCCAGGCTCTGAAAGATTTAGAGAATCGCCAAACCAGAAAATGGCAACATCGACATCTTACCTAGATTCTCTTTTCAAAAATTTGAATTCTTTTCACCACACATATTATTACCTCTCTTAGTTGGAGTGAGTGGCTTTCAATATCAGGGAGAAAAAAAAAAAACAAGAGGAGAACTACTCTAAGACGGACTTAGAAGTTTAGAAAAGATATTGTTATCAACAATTCTATTATGGATAGCTTTCACTTTTTCAATAAAAATCTGAGTGTCCACTGTATGCCAGGCACATGGGATACAAAAATGAATAAAAGTCCTTGTTCTAAATAAAGGAGCACGTAGTGTAGCACAGACATATTCAGAGACAACTACAGTAAAATATTATTAATACAATAATACTAACATACAGAGAATGTTGTCACCTATTCAAGTAAGAGGAAGGGCGCCAGCTTTGGGTGGCCAGAGTCAGAAAAGATTTCATCTAGTCAACAAACATTAGGCACTGTGCCAGAAGCTGGAGCTGATAAATACAACAGACTGGACTGCAGCTCTACTTGAGCATGCATTATAGAAGAACCATAAACAAGCAAATAAACAGGTCATCCCATGTGATAGTGTGCATGAAATAGATCAACATACAGAGAAGACTGGGTCACTATCATTTGAAATGCCAAGGAAGAACTCCCGTGAAAAAATGAGAAAGATCTGAGACGTCAGGGATGTATACTAGTTTGAATAGTTACTGCTTAGTCTTTGGGGGCAAAATCAGTACGTTTTTAAAAACTAAGTACCTTTATAGTCTACGTAAAGTTTACTTTCAAGGTAATGGTATAATTTCGCTAAAGCTCAAAATCTCTTGATTGAAGTTTCATCATCACCCAGTTCTTTAAAAAAGATGAAAAATCCCTTCTTTCTTTAAAAAAAACAACAACAACCTTGTTTATTTACTTCTGAGAGAGAGACACAGGGGGTAAGCGGGGAAGGGTCAGAGAGAGGGACACTCAGAATCCAAAACAGGCTCCAGGATCTGAGCTGTCAGCACAGAGCCCTAAGTGGGGCTCGAACTCAACGAGCTGTGAGATCATGACCTGAGCCAAAGTCAGACACTTAACCGACTGAGCCACCCAGGTGCCCAATCCATTCTCCTTTCAATAAACAGAGCTGCTTTCAGCAGAAGCTAGCCTGGGGTGGCCGCCACAAGGTGCTGATGGCACTGAGGGCCGTCCTCACCTAGAAATGCACTGTCCGGAGAAGGCTGTGGTGCCTTATGTGTGGGTGCTGGTGCAGGTGCCAGGTGCAGGCTGCCTCCTTCCCTCGGAGTTCGACCGCTACTAAAGCATCTCTTTGGTCCGTCCCAGCCCAGAAGGCCGCAGCCTCGGCTTCCACCAGTGGCCTCCCACCTGGAAATGAAAACCCAGTAGCCTAAGGCCCAACTACTCCCACATCCAAACAAGTGTAACCGTGAGCCTCTGGTTGAGCCCTCGCAGTCGCCGTGGTACGTGTCAAACGTGTGACGTCATACGTCACGCACAGGGCAGAGCTACGCCAGTTGGATCCTGGGACAGACCCTGGTGTCCAAGCGTAGGGTGGTTCCTGAAGTGCATGGTATTTTAACACTCAGGATCTCTCAGAGGCCCCGGAATGTGGCGCAGGCTCTGAGGGGTTTTCTTACCATCGCCTCCAACTCACCCCTCAATTACAGGCGTGCTTAGAGCCCTCGCAACTGATTCAAATACGGACCCAGAGAACTATGCTCCTGCCTTAAATTGGAGATCCTCTGGCCCCCAGAGGTTTGGAGTTTAGTCCGTGGAGAAGAGTAAATGGGGCGGAACGTGGTTGATTTATCTGTGATGAAAATGAAGGCTCAAGAGACAAAGTCCTGCCATATATCATCTTGAAGAAAAGGAATGATGGTTTTAGGAAGCCCAAAAATAGTACCAGGGAGCAGAAAGATTTAATCCTAAAAGCTAACACCTTTCAATTCGTGTCAAGCCAGTGTTCCTTATTTTTCAGAGGTTTATTCACCCGCAAACCCTTTCTCCCAAAGTATGAACTTTTTGTTAAAATTACACCAGTAGTAAGTTTGAAAAAAATATCATCAAAAGTAATTTTGCATAATGTGATGCCAATAAGGGACCCCAGGATTAGTAGCCAAGAGGTCCTGGATATTAGTGCCGGGCTTAATGTGGTCACCTGTAGGAACTACAATCTGTTGCCTCAAATTTATTAATCAGTAAAGTAAGGGAGTTGAAACAAAGATATTCAAAATTTTGTTTGACATTAGCAATTGTCAGACATTATCACAGATAGTATTGTAAAGTTTTTTAACTGTAGTTTGGCCAAGGTCAAACCAGATATTAGGGGCACTTACTAGAGGGAAAAAATCAAGGATATACTTAGAGTATTCGGGCAAGAAAACAAAATAGAAAACTTCTTAGTCAAAGAAATATCTCTGAAATTTAATTTATTGAAAAATTTTTATTAATGTTATTTATTTACTTATTTAACTTTTTTAATGTTTATTTTTATGAGAGAGCAAGACAGAGCGTGAGGAAGGGAGGGACAGAAGAGAGGGAGACACAGAATCTGAAGCAGGCTCCAGGCTCCAAGCTGTCAGCACAGAGCCCAATGCAGGGCTCGAACCAACAGACGTGAAATCATGACCTGAGCCCAAGTCGGACGCCCAACCTACTGAGCCACCCAGGTGTCCCCGTTTTTTATTTATTTTTAAGAGACAGAGCACAAACAGGGGAGGGGCAGAGAGAGAGAGAGAGAGAGAGAGGGAGACACAGAATCTCAAATGGGCTCCAGGCTCTCAGCTGTCAGCACAGAGCCCAGCATGGGGCTTGAACCCACAAACGAACAGTGAGATCATGACCTGAGCTGAAGTCAGATGCTTAACTGACTGAGCCGCCCAGGCACCCCTAAAATTTAGTTTATCAAACCATTTGGTTTAATATAATTGAATACAATTCAAAATTGGCCCTTATTCGTTTGCATAAAGTGTAAATGCTATCGATTCTTCTGTGCTTAAACTAAACAATGGGAAGGCACATATTTAGACCTGTTCCTTAGATCTTGCAACCTTCTTTTGTTACCTGCCAAAGTTTCCTCTTCCCTTTGTGGTCTCAGCTTTCCTACTTTCTACTTAGATTTGATTCTGGCCCTGTGAGGGGTTTTTTTTTTTTAAGTTCTATCACCGAATCTTAACCTTTTTCACCCTTCATTCTTTTTGAACTTTTTAAGTATCTGATGCTAGTGATAGCCCATACTTCTTAACATAGTGTTCTTTTTCTTTTGTGAGGCAATTTTGTATTTTACTTCTGGCTATTCTCTATTACATCTCTTCCTCCTTCCTCTCCTTTCTTCACACCCCAAAGTCTTGTACTTCATTCATTTTATTATTAAATTCTGTTTCATGGAAATCACACCTAAATATTGGCTTAATTTTTTCTTGTTAGAAAATTTATAAATCTCTAACTCTAATACTATCCTTTGTCCAGAGTTTTCCAAATACTTGCTGAACAAAATAATAATAAATCACCAATTATTGACTGGTAACAATGTAAGCACTTAATATATTGAATAAATATTTTAAAAAATTAATTAAGTATTCTCAGATATGTGATAAATACACAGTACATATAGTACTTACAAGTCTTAATACTATACACACTGTATATGAACTGGCAAATGCCACTATATTTCACTATGTACCTGTGTATCTTATAATACTATTATAAATACTGTCATTTTGGGGGAAAGATTTTATAGTTATGAATAATAATAAAAGCAAGACATAAATTTTCAGCTCTTAAAAAAAAAAATCCCCTGAATTTTTACCAATTGGAAAGCCAATGTTTGTATTATTAGAATAGCAGTTCTCAAACTTTTTGGTCTCAAAGGCTGTTTACACTCTTAAAAATTACTGAGAACCCCCAAAAACTTCTGTTTATGTGACTTGTATCTATTGATCATAACTTATTAGAAACTAATGCTGAGAAACTTATAAAATAGTTGTTAATTCATATCGTAGGCAGTCTTTAAGATGGCCCCAGTGACTCTTACCTGGTGGTATTCATGCCCTTGTGTAATTCCCGCCCTTTGAGCATCGCTGGATTTATTTACTTTTTTTTTTTTTTTTTAAGGACATAGCCAAAATGATGGGATGCCACTTTCAAGATTAGGTTACAGAAAGACTGTGACTTTCTCTCTCTCTCTTTCTCTCTCTCTCTCTCTCTCTCAATGTCTCTCTCTGAGGAAAGCCAGCTGCCATCTTGTGACTTACATGTGGAGAGACCCATACAGCAAGGAACTGATGTCTCTGGCCAACAGCAGTGTGGATGGAACTGGGGCCTGCTGACAGCCATGTAAGTGAGCTGAGAAGCTGATCCTGCCCCAGGCAAGCCTTAAGACGACTGCAGCTCCAGGAACACCTTGAATATAGGTAACTTTGGGAGAGACTTTGAGCCAGAGGAATCCAAAGAATTGCATCTGGATTCCTGATGCACAGAAATGGGGAGATAAGAAATATATACTGTTAAGCTGCTAAATTTTGGCATAACCTGTGACACAATAGTATACAACTAATACAATTTATTTTAAAATAGCACTAACAATCTTTTCTATGAAAAATGAAAACACGTAGTGTTTTTCAAAATAAAACACGTAGTGAGATGGGTGATATTGTTTTCATTTTCACAAATCTCACGTGTCTAGTTTCATGGAAAACATCTGGCTTCTCAAATCTGCCTCTGAATTTAATCTCTTACAGTACATTATTTTGGTTGAAATATATGAGGCAAATCCAGCATTAGACAGATATGTATTTGTAAAAGGAAGGAGTATGTTAATGCTCTTTCCTGTTAAGTGTGGATAGTCGTCTTTGATCCTATACCGGCATTCAATAGGTGGTAGTTTCCCAAAGGTTTAGTTGCAACATAGAAATCATATCCTCTATTACATTAAAATTTATTGGTCTGTTGTATACTTTGACTAGATCTTTTACGAATGCATGATTTCATAACACCTTGCGTTGATCATTTGGATAATATTGGTCCTCTGATGTATGTAGACCTTCCATCAACATGTTTCATCATTCAACAACTTCCCTATCTTCCCCTACTTCCCCCCCCCCCAAAACCCTTTGTTAATACTACCACTGCTCTTATCAGAAAAGTCTTTAAGTTTGGGGAAGCTATAGTATCATCTATTATTGCATAGCAAATTACTCAAACATAGCAACTGAGAACAATAAATTTTTACTATCTCACAGTTTCTGTGGGTCAGGAGTACACAGTGGCTTAGCTGGGGGTGGTTCAGGTTCAGGGTCTTTCAAGAGGTTACACTCAAGCTGTTGGCTGGGCTGCAGTCATTTCAAGGCTAAACTGAGAGACAGACTACTTCCAAATTCACTCATGTGCCATTTGGCAGGCTTCAGAAGATCCACTTTCAAGTTTACTCACATGGTTGCTTGCAAGCCTCAGTTCCTTGCCAAGTGAACGTTTCCACAGGCTACTTGAGTGTTTTCAAGGTGTAGCAGGGCTACTTCACAACCTGGCAGCTTGTCCCAGATGAGTGATGAGAGAGAGAGAGAATATGAATATAAAAGAACTCACCTAAGACAGAAACATAGTCATTTTATAAACTAATGTCAATATGACAGCTCATCACTTCAGCTATATTCTATTCAGTAGAAATGGCTAAGCCCACAATCAAGGGGTAGGAAACTAAGCCCCGCCTCTTGAGGAGAACTGGATCCAAGAATATGGGGTCATAGCTACGTAGCCACCACAACTTGTCAAACTCATGGTGCCAGATGTAAGTTTTCCCAAATTCTAATTTTTGTTGTAAATTTATCATTGGCGTTAAACATTGTCACTTGTTTTCCTTGAAATGACAACCTTCTTTCATTTTTGAGAAAATACCATAGCAAACACTCAATGCTCTATAACCATAGTTTCTGTCAGTCATTCTTTCAATTGAAAATTATATTCCATGGAAAAAGTCACTAATTCAAGTCACAGGTCAGGACAAGTATACTATTTGTTTTTCCTTGGGGCAATCATGTATTTCAGTATGCAGCAGAAGGGCTTTTTACACACTTCCTGTTAACTCACACACAGTATTAAAACGATATATACCCAAGGGTCAATATTTAATTAAATTAATCACTTTTATTGCTTCACCCAGGATATTCTTAGGTAAAATTGACTTTTTCTTTTTGGACAGACTATAGTGGTTAGGACTTCAAACTGGGAAAACCATTGTAGGAAGAGGTAAATCTGGAAAAGCTTTATGGGGAAAGGTGTGTGTTGAGATTAGCTGAGAATTACATTTCAATTGGCAGAGAGGAAGAAAGGTGGGAGAGGCAAATAAGCAAAACCAGTGGAGCTGGAATGAAATGGGCATGTTCTGTTCAAGAGGAAAGAGAAGGAAGGCTATTTGGGAGCAAGCTGTGGACAAGATATGGGTACCTGTGGAGGGACCCAGCCTAACATCTTCACAAAATAGACTCCACCTGAAGGGGGGGGGACGGGGGGAGGGGTGAAGGCTGTCAGAAGTCCATGGGCTTCTCAGAATGGTAAACCAGATAGAAATGCAATAGGAGGTTCCTCACGAAGTTCCATATGACACAGTCACCTTTGACTATTTGTGGCTCCTGAGGGTGCCAGTGCTAGTCACAGCCACATAGCTAAGTACGAGCTTGCTGCCCCGACTCTCCAACCCCCAGCAAAACTCAACTAGGAAAGGAAAGTTTTAAATGAAATGAGATTAGTGTTTGGATTATTACCCTAGACTGGACTCTAAGTACTAAAACTTCATTTATTACTTCATTTATTACTGAGCAAGCACAGAACTATAAAATCTACCTGGAATTTCAAGGTAGTGGAGGTGGAACACAGAGACTGGAACAGAGTGCAAGTATGAAGGACAGCAGGAGAAAGGAGATTGTTACTTTCAGCTTGCAAGTCACTGAATTCCCCTTTAATAAAGTGGATACAGTAACTATTCAGCATTTATTTTTGCCAGGCTGAGGTTCAGCAGGGCGTGTTTCTATGAATGGATAAGATGTATATATGTTTAGGAGAATGGTGTTTTCAGAGTGATTGGATCCAGGCTAACCTGTGTTCATGTCTCAGCTCTACTACCTAAAAAATGGGACAAATTGTTAATCTCCTGGACTCTGTGTTTCCTCATCTATAAAATGGAGATAAATAATGCCTATAGTAAAGCTAGATTTCTAATTCAATAATATCCTAGTTTAAAAAAACTGGACTAAAATGCCTCATGATGTTACTTTTACTGAACTAAAATTAATGGAGTGTATTTAAAGGATCCTTCAGTAGCTTTTTCCTCTGACAGCTGTACTAATAGTTCCATCTCATGATAACAAGATTCTCTCAAGGGAGAAACTAAGAACATAAAGTACTCGCTTATAGTCAACAGAGTTGGTAGAGAGAAAAAAGAAACAAACAAACAAAAAAAATCCTTCTCTGCAAGAAGTATTAAACATAAGGCAATAAAACCCAGGTATTTAAAATAATTATGGTAAAAACAAAACAGGATACGTATATTTTTTCTCATGTTACCATCAAATTTATGGCAGAGAAGCTGAACCTGATTTGGGGCTCTAGATATATTTTGTTCTCATGTTTAAGAATAGTATCTATTTTGGAAATATTCCTTAAGGGATGGAATAACATAGAGACCATTTGCTTACAGATACTTAGAGGGATTAAGTGATTTTCCCTTATCACCCAGCTGCTGAGGGGCAGAAGTGGGATAAGAACCAAGACTTTCTGACCTAAAAATGTACTGCTTTTGGGCATATTCTGCACTACTATCTATAAATCACTCCCCTATCTCTATTTAAATAGAGCAGAATCTCCAGTGAGGAGCAGTCAGCACTTTGCTCCGATATATTGCATTTACTTCATTTATTTCTTTAAAAGTTGCAATGAAGCACCATTTGATTTAAATCAGGTGACTTTTTTATTCAGTGAGATTAAGCTGTGTGTTCAAATATTACTTTCTATTCTTTTGGAAAAGGAAAAATGTAAATTAAGTATAAAATAGGGGGAAACAGCATTTGTTACATATATTACAAAGATCTAAAATCCTCACTTCATATAGAGTTCATAAATATGTAAACATGCCAAAGGGAAAAGTATTACCAAAGACAACCATAAAGGATTCCTCTGTTTATTTATCAGATATTTTCTTAATGCTTTCCATATACCCTGTACTCTGCTATGGTTTAGGGATAGCATTAACAAGTATTTGTTGACTTCATGTCACATTGCTAAAAAATGGTTTATTGAGAGTAATCCCATTTTGCAGGGGAAGCAAGATGGTGGAGAAGTAGGGAGCTCCGTACATTTTGCTCACCTGCATCTCTCAAACAGAGAGTAATCCCATTTTGCAAAACTATATATGTGTATATATATATATATATATACATAAAAATATCTGGAAGGATATAAAGTGGTTATCAATGGGTGGTCAGATTTATTTATTTGAAACTTACACAATAATGAACATGGATTTTTGTAATAAAGTTTTATTAAAATGCCTAAAACTTACAGGCATAAAATTAGTTATTTCACCTATTGTCAAGGCAGTAAAAACACATTTTTCTTTTCTTATCCAATGGAAGATGGGTTCCAACAGAAATGGATCTCTTCCTTTCTTTTATACCACTAAAATGCCACCTTCTGTATCCTGCCCCCAAGATACCACAGATGCATAAACACTCACAGACAGACATGTACACAGAAACAGAAACACATGGACACAAGACAGTCTCTCACACAATAGATGCACAGAAACACACCACAGAAACACACACAGAGATACAGTCTTACTAAAGCTTACTTTGGTATAAGTGAAAAAGTTTGGCAGACATCTGAGTGTTTTAGTCTTGGAAATAGCATTCGTTATTCTCTAAGTTGCTCAGTTCTTTTATTTTTCATTTGTGACCCCTGAATGCAATATTTTTCATGCTTGCATATTATAAAATGTATAAATTCTTTTAATGGAAAGACAGCCTATTTAAAGCAGAAATGAATTTTCTTTTGTGAAATTATAATACAGAAATTTACTTCACAAACATTACCAGTGGATTTTAAAGAACTTAAAGGGCTTACTTTTATTTATTATTGTTATTTTTTTTTATTTTTTGAGAGAGTGGGTGCATGTGTGGGAGCATTAGTGGGGGAGGGGCAGAGAGAAAGGGAGAGAGATGTATGTAAAGAATATTCATAGCAGTATTGTTTATGATAGTCCAAAACTAGAAACAACGCCTATATTCATTAACCCTGGAATGGATGTATAAATAATGATACATTCATGTATTCAAACCCTGTACAGTATTGAAAATAAATGAACTCTTATCATATGTAACAATATGGGTGAAACTTCTGTAAATACCACTGAACAGAGGAAGCATGACACAACAGAATATATACACCATGACATTACTTACATCAAGTTCTAAAGCAGACAAATCTATTTTCTAGGATTGCACATTTGGGTAGTGTATTGATATTCTCAAGCTAGGTAACGGAAGATTGTTTAATAAAAGGTGTGGGCAGGGTTTGGGAAAAGCTACAGGGAGTGGTACAGGGTCAATAACAGCAGGAGACATAACTATTCTTAGATGGGAAAGGGTAAGCAGAGTGAACCCAGAGAGAGAAAGTTGAATGAAGAGTCAAAGTTAAGTTTCATAGGAACCTTTGGTTGTTGTGATGGTTAATTTTGTATACCAACTTGATGGGGCCATGGTGTCCAGATATTTGTCAAACTTATTCTATACTTCTGTGAAGGTGTTTTAAAATATGTAATTAACATTTGTTAAACATTTTTTTATTTGAATAAAACTGACACACAGTGATACATTAGTTTCAGGTGTACAACATAGTGATTCATCTTCTCTATATGTTATGCTGTGCTCAGCACAAGTGTAGTTACCTTCTGTTTCCATACAACACTATTATAATATCATTGACTATATACCCTATGCTGTGTCTTTTACTCCTGTGACCTATTCATTCTGGATTAACATTTACATCAGTGGATTTTGAGTAAAGCAGATTACCCTCCATAATATGGGTAGACCTCATCGAATCAATTGAAGGCCTTAATAGAACAGACTGACTTTCTTCAAGCAAGAAGGAATTCTGCCAGCAGTCTTTGGACCTGAACTGCTACTCTTCCCCAGGTCTCCAGCCTTCTGACCTACCATACAGATTTTAATTCCCCAAACCTCCACAATTGCATGAGTCAATTCTTTAAAATAAATCTTTCTCTCTCCTCTCTCATATATATGTATGGTATATATATATATATATATATATATGACATATATGTCAGTCCAGTGTGTGTAACAGTATTATGTATAAACACACACACACACACACACACCCTGTTGATTCTGTTTCTCTGCCTAACCCTGATGAACACAGTTAGGAATAAAACCAACCAGCTAGCCCTTGGGGAGACTCTCTAGGAGAGGAGGCAGGGGATGAAAATATCCTGTTTCATTCCATTCCATCTGATCTGCCTGTTGAGAAATTCAAGTGGAAGCCAGAGGCCAAAGGAGCCTGTTGATAGAGTCCATAGAAGCTAGCTTCCCAGTATATAGAGCAGGGGGGAGAAGAGAGAAGAGTGGGCCTGAGCAGCAAAGAAAAAGTTAAATTTTATAAGGAAAAGCTGGGAAACTATTACCATAAAATTCAGAATGGTGGTCACCTGTAGAAGGGTGAGAAAGTATCTAGAAGGGATGTATAGGTTGGGGTATTTCCTCATTTGAATGATGGTTAAATGGGTGTTTTATAATTATTCATTAAAATGTGCTTTTGTATGTCTTACAATTTATAATAATAAGAACTTGTATAATACTTGAGTTTTAATTCCTAAACCATTTTCCAGGTGAGCAAGTTTGTAGCACTTAAAATGATCTATTTAACACACTATAAATTTGCTATAGACAAGCATACAGGTCCTGACAAGTGAAATAATTAAATAACTCAGGACTAAAAGATATTTTCTTTAAAAAACAAAACAAAACAAAGTTGCTTCCAGCCAAATGGGAAAGAAAAAATAGTAGCTAGAGACTCAGACATGTTTAAATACTGACAGTATAGAATCATAGAGATGTAAATGTCAAAGACACCAGAGAAGAAAGGGGAAACAGATGGAGTGCAGTTCCTCCAGTGTCAAAAGGGGAAGCACACACAGCACTACCAGAGGCATCAGTCTTAAATAAAATCATGGCTATTTATTGCACGGTGACTGAGGGACAAAGAAAAGGATGTATGTGGCTGCATATAAATTTGTTGGCTTATAGAAGGAAGCTGAGGGCAGTTCCCCATCTGATGCTTCCTTTTTCTCTTCTTTTTTCTTTTCTTTTCTTTCTTTCCCTTTCTTTCTCTGTCTTTCTTTCTTTTCTTTCTCTTTGCACAAGCAGGGGAGGGGCAGAGGGAGAGGGAGAGAGAGAACCTTAAGCAGGCTCCATGCCCAGTGTGACCCAATTCAAGGCTCAATTTCATGACTGTGAGATCATGACCTGAGCCGAGGTCAACAGTCCAACACTTAACTGACTGAGCCACCCAGGCATCCCATGAAGCTTCCTTTTTTCTCTGGGAGAGAAAACATGAGGGAAGAGATGTCAAAGTCTGAGACAGAAGAGAGTGAGAAGGCTTGAACTACTCTGGAGAATAAGAACAATAACCATATTTGTTAAGAAGTACTAAATGTCCCATTGAAATTGGAGACCATGAATTTGTAGCACCATTAATCTGCATGGTGACTTTTTTTTTTTTAATGTTTTATTTATTTCTGAGAGAGAGAGAGAGAGAAAGAGAGAGAGAGAGAGAGAGACAGCATGAGCAGGGGAGGGTCAGAGAGAGAGGGAGACACAGAATCTGAAACAGGCTGCAGGCTCTGAACTGGCAGTCAGCACAGAGCCCGACGCGGGGCTGGAACCCATGATCCGTGTGATCATGACCTGAGCCGAAGTCGGATGCTTAACCGACTGAGCCACCCAGGCGTCCTTGCATGGTGACTTTCTATAGAAAGATTTAGCAATCCAAATATGAGAATAGAAAAAATCAGACAGCTAGATTGATCCAGGGTTGGAGTTTTGGACTGAAAGACTATAGAACAAAGGATGTGAGGCTAAATACAAAGAGATGCACCATGGGATCTCAAATGTATAGCATGGTAAATGAAGACAGAAGAGGGCTAGCAGAGATGGAGAACATGGAAGCATCAAGTGTTTGTATGTTGTATGTGAGCACGAGCAGGGAGCAAATGAGTGATGGAAATGGAAAGATGGAAGGTTGTGTGCCTACGTTGTGGAATATCTGAATGCATTGTTGTAGATGTGGAACAGCTGCAGGAAGTAATAATGCCTAAGGACTGGCCATTGAAAAGGAGGGATGAAGTGGAGTGGAGGTTTAGGTCACCAAAGAAGAAGAGGCTAAGAAGTTGAAAGAGTAACTCATGTGGACATCAGTATCATGAAGGATCATATTTGGAGCAGAGAGAAAAATAGTGAACAATGTATGAGGTGGAGATTGGGGTTGACCGGGAGGTTGATAAATGACAGCAAGTGGAGAGATAGAAGAAAGTATGGTAAATGGCTCTTTGGATCAGAACAGTTCTTTAGGAGGATAGAGGAATAATGGTCTGGTTCTCCATTCTACCCCAACTGGAATTCCAGAAAGTAAATTAGAAAAGTTTTGTAGGAAAAAAAATGCATGGGCAAATCTAGATTACCAGGATATGTTATAGCTGGGCCTGTAACAAGGAGGATATCAGGTTAAAGTGGCTGTAAAATTCAAGAATTCACTCTAGAAATGCCCTATATTGATTAGCTTATGATATTGATAGCCCCAATTGGCAAGGTTGCCTCTGGAAGATTCCCAAGTTTTAGAAGTTTAGAAGATTCCAAGTTTTTCCTGATATAAGAATCTAGAAGTAAAGGACACATGTGCATTTAACACAGTTGGTTGGAATCTAGTTCTGTGGGCTATTAGATTCCTTTGGAGCTCTGGGTTAAGAACCATATTTAAAGATAGCTTTGTAAATGTGGCTGTTGGATGATCTTTGTGGCTAATCCATCAGGTAGATATCAGTCTCTCCTAAGGCTGCTTCTGCCAATCAGAAGACAGAACTGTAGAAGATTGATCAAGTTTCAAATTGGCACAAATTTCCACTTGCTAGCTTAATGCCAATTAAACTGTTTATATATATATGCAAAACATCTTTGGGATCAAAATGATCTATATCTTAGGTGCCTAATAAATGTTTGTTGAGAGGTGCCTAAGTGGTTCAGTCAGTTGAGCATCTGACTCTTGATTTTGGGTCAGTCTTTTTATTTTAATGTTTAAAAAAATTTTTTTTTATTTCTGAGAGAGAGAGAGAGAAAGAGAGAGAGAGAGAGAGAGTGTGAGCAGGGAAGGGTCAGAGAGAAAGGGAGACACAGAATTTGAAGCAGGCTCCGGCTCCCAGCCAGCCGTCAGCACAGAGCCTGACGCGGGGCTCAGAACCCACAAACCATGAGATCATGACCTGAGTGGAAGTCTGACGCTTAACGGACTGAGCCACCCAGATGCCCCGATTTTGGATCAGTCTTGATCCCAGGGTCCTGGGATCGAGCCCAGTGTCAGTCTCTGTGCTGGGCATGGAGCTAGCTTAAGATTCATTCTCTCTCTCTCTCTCTCTCTCTCTTCCCCCCTCTGCCCTTCTCCCCTGCTTGTGTCCTCATTCTTTCTCTCTTATTTTTTTTTCATAGTTTGTGTTTATTTTTGAGACAGAGACAGAGCATGAGTGGGGGAGGGGCAGAGAGAGAGGGAGACACAGAATCTGAAACAGGCTCCAGGCTCTGAGCTGCCAGCACAGAACCCGATGCCGGCCTCAAACCCACGAACCGGGAGATCATGACCTCAGCTAAAGTCAGACACATAACTGACTGAGCCACCCAGCGCCCCCCTCTCTCTCTTAAACAAAACAAAACAAAATGTTTGTTGAACTGAAAGGATAATAGTAGGCTTCCCATGTAGACTTCCCTACAGGGAAAAGAAGGTGTTGGCCACATATCGTAAGTTTCTAGGCCTTTTGGTAGTTACCCTTCTCATTATAAATGAGCAAATTGGTGTTTTAGCTTTTTACACTGGCCTCTTGTGCATTGAGTTAGCACAAACTCATCCATTGAGTATGATCAGCTCTGGGCACCCTGACAAAATTAAGTTTCTGGACTTGCAAACCTGAGGAATGAGCCCTGGAAAATGTGACTTGACTGAGGCAATATCATCCTGAGGCCAGCCTGAGAGGCCCAGCTGGCCTCTCCCTGTGACACTTTTAACTTGGTTGTTTAGAACAGCAACTGTATTTAAATCATTTTTAGCTCCTGCAATAAGAAGCTTTGAGATCATGACCGAGTTGTAAGCAAAATATCGTTGTAATCACAGTTAATGCAGGACGACTAAGTAATGTATTAGAAATCATAGTTAATAAAACCCAGTGGCTGAAGGTGTCTCCAAACTCTAGAGTCTATAGTGGGGAGTTATTAACAGTGTATATAATTTGTGACTGTTCATGAGTAGTGACCTAGTAACAGACTGTTCCATTTAAGGTTACAGCCAGTGAGTACTAAACGGTTGTAACAAAACAAAACAAAGCAAAGTAAACTCTGCTTTTTTTCTTTGGATCTGGTTTGTTTTCTTTGTATTCTACTTCATTGCTTCTCGTGTTATGGCAGAGTAGCACGTTTCAGAGTGTCTCATTCTTCTTGTTCACAGAATCATAAACTTTTCCCACTACTCTGAAGACTTGGACATAATGACCAGTAGAAACAGGATTTTTTCTGACATGGCAACCATCCCAATAACAATTACTGATTATCATTTTGTTTCTGTTTACATATAAAAAGGTAGTTTCTAACTAACCAATTCAATAAAATGTCATGTCTTGCTAGATTTCACTAGAAAGAAGTTTTCTTGCCTCAGAATTTCATGAGTTCTTAGGATTTGCCAATTTGGTAGTAAATGGAAGTATGGGGGGGGGAGTCACAGTATAAATATGGACACTCTTTAATTTTACCTGCTAGTAAGTAATTTAATCCTTATTTTTATATTAAGTCAGCAAGAATATACTATGGCTGAAAGGCGAAACTTGAGAACTTAAAGCCCTGGGCCTGCAGTGGGGAACTTAGGTTGCAGTCTGGGTAGGGGTTTAAGTGTAGGCCTGATGTGGGGTGTTGTTCAAGTTCCTCTCTTTTGGGGGGTATTTCAGTGGAAACTTTGAGAAGCTCTAATTGCCACTGGGATTAGTCCAGAGGCAATTTTGCTTTGTTTCTCCCACTTACCACTTCACTGAGAAAAGTCTAGATGCTTTTGAATGAAAATGCTGAATCTTTTAATGTATATTGAATTGCCCTTGTCCCACCCTGGTCCTAAAACTGGAAGAAGCTTGTTAACACCAGAGCATCTTGAGGAAGAACATTAGACAAGTCCCTTCATTAGCAGAAATAGTATTGGCCCTGCAGTGAGGGGGTGGGGGAGGGAGAAGGGCAGTTACCAGTTGGGAGTGGGGTTTGGATCTGGCTACAGCAGGGAAAGAAACTGGTAGTATACCAGAAAGATGATAGAAAGATGATAATAACTATGCAAGTCCAGATATTTTAACTTGAAGAGGAATGGAGAGAATATCAACAGAAAATAATACTGAAGCCTCAGATTAAGGTTTAAAACATTGAATGGGCTCTAAAGAGAACCATGGAGATCACCGTCAGTAAGAATATGCCCCGGGGATCTCTGGAGAACATGAGAATTAAGACATAAGAAAGAGAAAAAAAAATGTCCTTAAATAAGCTGAAAATTTTAAATGCTTCAGTTAGGTGATGTTAGAATGCCAAAGGATTATTCCCCAAGGATGCAACCTGTTAACTTAATATTTAATGGTACCAGCTGGACTTTTCTTAGGGGAAAAAAAAGGTTTCAAGAAAATTTCACCGTAAAATTGAGTTTTTCACTGCAGGCAAAATTATAGAATTGGATATGAAAAGTAAAAAGCAAGGTGAGAAAAATAAGGATCAGAAGTATTGTGTGAGGGCAGAAGTCAGGTGAACTGGCTTGTCCTAGCCATTGATGAAAAGGGAGGGGGCACCTGGGTGGCTCAGTCAGTTAAGCGTTCTACTCTTTATTTCAGTTCAAGTCATGAGCTCAGGGTTCCTGGGATCAAGCCCCTCATTAGCCCCTCTGGATCACAGAGCCTACTTGAATTCTCTCTCTCTCTCTCCTTTTCTTGCTGCCCCTCCCCCACCAGTGCTTGTGCAGGCTCTGTCTCAAAATAAACATAAAAAAGAAAAGAAAAAGGAGAACGTTTTAAAGTAGCCTTGTAAAATGCCCAGTTGGGGTAATGTCCATTGGATGGTCATAGCAGAGATGGCAAGTATAAGGTGTAGAAGAGATGGGGCAGATTTACAGGGAAATCTACCATCATAAATGACGTAACTTTTAGTATAGTTAACACTAGAGCCAGATTATAGTAAGATTGAAAAAAATCTATCTTTTAATGTGTTTGAGATTTTCAAAAAGGTCTATTAACAAAGTATTATACTAATTAAACCTAATAATTACATTAGATCTAATATTTATATTACACTTCTGTATAAGCTACAAGTAGAAATATTCACAAATATGCATAAATAAATGATACAATAAAAAATGTTTGATAATGATACTTGTAAATGTATTTTGCAAGGATTAAATAACAGAGCAGGCATATTGAAGGCTGAACAACCTGATTTTTTTGAAGTTCAATCCTTTGAAAAATGCTGGTAGAAACAAGCAGTCCTGGTTCAAAGTAACACATGCGCTGGTAGTTTTAAGTAACATTTTAACTGGAAAACAGTTAAACGAACGATTTCAGAACAATTGTTTGAAAACACGATTGCCCACAGTGATAGATGTGGGTGGCTAATATAAATTCAAATAAACAAATGCACATGTTAGACCTTTTCTGAAAGAGTTTAGGGCAGTTAGATTCTGGATTTTCACCTTGGCCGTTCCAAACAGAATTGACAGCGTTGCAGCCTTGCAATTTAGAAGAAATCCACTGGGAAGAATTACCCAGGTAATAAAATGAATAAAGTTAACTTTTCTTATGGCTGACTGTGGTTACTGACACTGGCATGTGACTCTGCTTAGGTTACTCTATGTGAAGTACATGCAAGCTCTCACTGTAAAAACAAAACAAAAAAATGCTAATCTTGAATTTTATGATTTTTTGTGTAAATTTGCAAGCTTTATCTCTCATTAGATAAGTTAAGACAATATAAATATATTGCACTAGGCTGATTTCTAGGCATGTAGGTCTGCAGTTTATCTCTGTTGCCTCCCCCTATCTCCTCTTTCCTTCCTCCCTTCCTGCCTCCCTCACCCGGCAGCCCGCACTGATGCTCTATTCAGCAGCACAGGACTCTGCTATGGTATTTTCCTAAGTTTGCTCTCTAGAGCACAGCCCCTGGCTACCAGATCTGTAGCCTCCAAACTTTTTGTGACTGAGTACCCGATATGAAAGAATTTTCAACACACTCTCAATATCTTTATAAATTACATGCATATATTCCTTATATATATTATATATTATACATGCATAATATGTAATGGATACAATAAAACATATGGAAACAGAAACATTTCAGTAGATGAAATAAAGATGAAGCAAATTATATTTTAAATAATTTTAAACTGTATTAATAATACATTTACATTTACTGTAAAATGTTACTGTTAAAGCTTTTTAGAGAGAACAATAATTCAGTATTTGTCTTAACTCTTAGTTTAACACTTTGTGATACAGCAATGCAGATGTCTGCTTTTACATTCAGTTTATTTAAAGTTTCTCTGAAAAGAGCTCATGAAAATAAGTGGATTTAAATGGAAGAACTGCTTCCTTAGCTGAGTTACTAAATCATCATACTTATTTTTCAGCCCTACTTTTTATGTAAAGATTTTCGTTAATATCTATTGAATGCATTTCCAACTTGCCTAATGTTACTGATTCTGTTTCTCCACTCTAATCAGAAGATGTTATAAATGTTTATATTTTTAACAAATGGCTTCAAAACCCTTGAAATTTTATTTGGAAAATGTTTAGCTGGGTTAAAATAATCCTATATTTGTTTTTATAGATGCAATGTTTTCCATCACAAAAATTACATAATGAAGGAAGTATTTCCAAATATCAATATAGGGTAGTGGGTTAAGGGCACAGACTCTGGAGCCTGTCTACTAAGTTGGAATTCCAACTCATTGTTTGTATAACTGTGGGCAAGTTACTTAGCCTTTCTGTGCCTCAATTTTCTCTCCTGTAAATTAGGATAGTAATACAACTACTCAGTAGGGTGAATATTAAATATTAATAAATAGTAAATAAGTCAATGTCAGTAAAGCACTTAATATAATATCTGACATATAGTAAGTATATTCAAGTATATAAAGGATTAAGGGGAGAATTCACGTGCCCTGAAGTCAAGAGCGTAATAATTAAAATGATTTTAGAAGTCCATTGGGTATCATCTACAAAAGTTGGACATACACACACACACACACACAAAAAGTTGGACATACACATACCCTGTAACCTAGCATACTCACTATATTTAATAAGAGTGGTCCTAGGGGCTTTGTTTGTAATAGGCAAAAGCTACAAATAACCCACGTATGCACCTACAATGGGATGGAAAGGTAAATGGTTGTGTATATATCTGTTGGATGTTACTCAGCAATAAAAATGAAAGAAAGGAACAAATCACAGCTACATTCACATGAATGAATCTGACAAATGATGGTGATCATAAGAACCAAGACACAAAAGAATATATACAGTGTGATACCTACCACTTATAAAATGTTCAAAAAGAAGCAAAACTAAAATGTTTGCTTCGGAATGCACATGTAGTAAAGCTATATAGAAAAATAAATAATCATCACAAAAGTCAGGTGATAATTGTCTCTAAGGAAGAGAAGAGGACTCTAAGTGGGACGGAGGTTGGGGGCACCAGATGTGTATGTGTGTGTGTGCGCGTGCGCATGCGTGCACATGCCTGTACCCTTGCATGAATGCTGATAATACCCTATTTTCTGACTTGGGAGATGTTTAGGAATGTTTATTTTATAATTATTTATAAGTTTTATGCAATTTTATGTGTATAGATGTTATAATTCACAATGAGGAAAAATTTTAAAAACTCACTACAAGTCCCATTTGCACAAAATTAACTGCATTGCTAACATCTTATAGTTGCTATGTATTCTGGCCCCAACTTCTTTGCTGGAATAAATTCCTATAAGATGTACCATGAATGAATTTCACATGGTTGTTCTCATGTAACCTTAGCTTGGAATCTTCCCTTTCATTTTTTTTTTTAAAGTTTTTAGTCACAACAATGAATCCATTGGTGATTGCACTTACACANTTTTTTTTTTTACAAATTCAGTTATTATTTAAAATATCATTTCAAGATGTAGTTAAGAAAGAATATCTTCTCTACTATAGTTTTCCTTTAGTGGCTCACACACAAAAAATGTCATTTTAAAATGTATTTCATTATTGAAACACAGTGTAGTAAATACCACACTGAAACAGAATCTATCATAACAGAATCTATCCACCATAATGTGAGACATATTAAAAACATCTGTGCTTGGGGCGCCTGGGTGGCTTAGTCGGTTAAGCGTCCGACTTTCGCTTAGGTCATGATCTCGCGGTTCGTGGATTCGAGCCCCGCGTCGGGCTCTGTGCTGACTGCCAGCTCAGAGCCTGGAGCCTATTTCAGAGTCTGTGTCTCCCTCTCTCTCTCTCCCCTAGAAATAAAGAAAAATATTTAAAAAAAAAAATCTGTGCTTTCAGTTTAACTTTATGGTCAACTTCCCACATTGTGTAACTTGTTCCAAAACTTGTGTCTTTGGGTCTTTAACAATGTTTCATATACATATTCTCAAGGTATTCGCTGTCAAAGAAATGAAGTGGTTTTTTTTTTTCATTCCTGGTCCATGTATAATTTCAGACATTTTCATTTTGACAAGAAGGAAACTATTTTCCCTATTGTATGTTGCTTTTTGACTTTCATTGTTATGAAAGCTCAGAAGAGGCTTTTTAGCATTGATAATATATGAATTTTCTTTAAAGTATTGGCTTGAAAAGTACATTACTAAATATGCTGGAGATGCTGAGTTTTCCCCTTTATGTTTGAATGCCTAGTTTTTAAGTTAAGTGGCTGGCTAATTGTAATCAGTTCAGAATATCATCATCTGTTAACAATGATAACACAGGGTAAAGTCAGTTAGCAAAAGGAGATGTAAATTCTTACTTAAAACAAATGTTCTTTATTATTTCAATGATCACGGCCAACTTGTCAGATCTGATTAAGTCATTCATTTTTTACTTCACAATGTGGCTTCTAAAGGATATCAGAAATGTCAACTCAGCCAACTTTTTGTTGCTTATTCTTGCATTATTAACACTATCTCCATTGGCCCATGCTGTAACAGTTAGTTTACTTAAATATCCTACATAAATCCACTTAGTTATATACAGAAACTGCAACCTGTGGCTGTTATGTTGAAAGGGAACAATGGAGAGAGCCCGCCCCTTCTGTATTACGTGCTGCTGTGCTCCCAGCCTCTCCCTAAAGCACCTCAGGTGCCTGTCCACTTATGGACCATGTGGGGGTGCAGGTGCCAGTCCTCACATTCAGTATTAGTAAAGCTTGATTTCTTTCCCTCTATTTTGATAAAAAATATATGTGTTTGTACATAGAAGTTCAAATACTTTATTCCAAAATCTCAGGTTCAGGTTTATCTTCTGCACACCTTAGAAACCCTTGCTCTAGATAGTCTTAAATTTTTGTTCTTTTTAATGTTAGAAATACCTTCTTTTTACTGAAAATAAACTTGAAACTCTAATACATTTTTTTAGGGGCTCCTGGGTGGCTAAGTTGATTGAGCGTCTGACTTTTGGTTTTGGCTCAGGTCATGATCTGTGCATGCATTCTCTCCCTTTCTCTCTCAAAATAAATAAACTTAAAAAAATAAAACATAAAATTAAATGGCAATAACACTGCTCTGATTAACTTTGAGATGGGAGGAGGTGGTGCTCAGTAAGTAGGCATCTTACTCCTCCACCTCCTCAGATGGAAAACTAGTTTCCTTGAAACACAGTTGGAAAAATCTTAATGCCAAGCCTAATTCTTCAGACCTACTCTTAGTAACTCTTGATTCCTCTCTAGTCATTAAAGAATCAGCATATTTTTCAAAGGCAGGTATATTAGTATTCGTGATCTGGGGACCAGTAATAGCTCATTGAGTTATCTCATACATACTTTAACACTCTTATGTGGTACATTATATCTGGAGATAAGAACGTCTATTAGAATGAATATAAAATGGTGGCATTTCCACTGCAAAAATAGGGAAACATTGTTTGGGTTGGAGGTGCTTGCTTCCCCATGATCTTGAGACCCCTAATGATAATCCAATTTTTTATATCAAATGTTGTTAATCCAGTAAATTTTTTATTAAATGCTACTGAGGGAAACTATATATATAAACTAAATGAAAATTGTAAATAAGAGGAAAATAATTATAAAACGTAGCCTTAAGATAATTTTGAAAAGAATCTTTAAGATATCAAGAAATTGACCATCTGTGATCTTGTATTAGCCAAGATCATTATCACTAGCTGCTATAATAATTGACCCCAAAATGTCTGGCTTAACTCAATAAAGATCTATTTTCTCACTCATGTCTCAGTACAATGCATGCTGTGAGGCAGCTCTGCTCTAACCAGTCATTCAGGAACCCAATTGTCCTCCATGCAGCAGACCAACAAATTCAAACACATGGCTTCAACATTTCCCTGGCTTCATCCAGTTAGCAGAGAGAGGGATAAAAGAGAGTGGAGAAGGCACACTTTTCTTGACTGCTCAGCAGGGATTATATTCTACTACCTGGAATGAATCACATGGCTCTACCTACGTGTAAAAGCTTTGGGAAATGTAGTTCGGCTATGGGTGCTGGAAGACAAGATGGGTTTGGTGAGCATCTAGCTGAGCTCTCTGATATATACAGAGGGATTCCTAATTTATAATTAAGTATCCCTGGGTCTGACTTCTGAAATCTCTTGGGAAGCCTCTACCACGCTCTTTTATGCCTACTGTAATAAAGGAATCTACACACCAGCACTAATTTTAGCTCTTGCTGTTTCCTGTTTCCTAAACAAGCCATGATCTTCTGTGTCTCTACACCTTTACATGTGATTTGTATATGATGTCTATCTATTCTTTCTATAACTCTTTCCTTTCCCTCCTCCCTCCTCTTCATATCTAGCAATCCTCCTCATCTGTTACCACCGAAAACACTGTTTACTTCCTCTATAAACTTCTCTCTGGTGACACACAGGCACAGATCTCTTCTTAAAGTTCACTGAACTTTAACCTTGTACTTTGTACCTATCTCTGCTGCTGAATGCATAAGCTTGTATTATAATTATTTAAGCAACCAGAATGTATTCAAATGACTGGGTGCATTAGTATTCACAATATAGTGACTATTGATTAGAGATTTAGTTTTACAAGGGTAACACCTGAGTCTGTCTTAGTGTCTCCCATGCTGCCTACCACAGCTGGCTCACATACTCAATAATGGAGGAGAAAATGCATGCTTCTTACTGCCACTTCCCAATCCCCACCCCCCCTTTTTTGTATTGTGACAAAACATGAAAATATAACATGAAATGTACTATCTCCACCATTTTTAAGTATATATTCTGGCAGTGATAACTATTTGCACCTTGTTTGCTGTAGATCTCTAGAGCTTTTTCATCTTGCAAAACTGAAACTCCCCTTGTTGAACAAGTCTCTTGTTTCCTCCTACCCTCAGCCCCTGGTAACCACCATTCTACTTTCTGTTTCTTAGTATTTGACTACCTTAGATACTTGATATAGATGGAAGAATGCAGTAGTTGTCTTTCTGTGACTGGCTTATTTCACTTAGCATAATGGACTCGAGATTCATTCATGTTGTAACATATGACAGGACTTCCTTCTTTTTTAATCCCAAATAATATTTCATTGCAGGTACATACCACATTTTCTTTCTCTTTGTTTTTGACCTGTGGTTACTAGAGGGGATTGACAAGAAAATATATTTTCTATTGACCCAAAAGAAAAGGTGATCTTCTACTCTCAGATATTTCAGAATGGTTTAGGTTCTAGAGACTAAGAGAAATTATACTTAGGGCAAGGGAAACTAGATTTAAAAAAAAAAAATCAGTGATAGGGCTCCTGGGTGGCTCAGTCTGTTAAGTGTCTGGCTTTGGCTCCATCATGATCTCTCCATCTGTGAGTTTCTGCCCTGCATCAGGCTGTGTGCTGACAGCTCAGAGCCTGGAGCCTGCTTCACCTTCTCTGTCTCCCTCTCTCTGCCCCTCACCTGCTCATATTCTGTCCCTCTGTCTGTCTCTCTCTCTCTCTAAAATGAATACACATTTTAAAAAATTGAAAAACAAATCAGTGACTACATGAGTAATGCCTTTTGCTATACCCTTGAGCATGAGAAACTATTTTATACTGCTTCCAGCTGAGCAACAAGGGCCCATAATCAAAAGCTGTTCACATTCCAAAGGCCTCTTATCGTAGTCTTTTCACTGCCCTACTCAGTACCTCAGTCCTGCCTCAGTACCTCATACCCTCAAAATAGCTCTCTTGAGAAAAGAAATTTTAAAGTAGGGCAAAATGAATAAATAAGGAAAGGGATAAATAAGAACTGTGCCAACACAGAGCACTTGTGAGATTTTTCATGTTTATGGAGATGCTGAGTCCCACAGTAACCTCGGGCCCTTCTTCTTGGTATTAGTGGACTCCGGTGTTCATTTGCATTAGATTGTTTGAGGTCCTTCAGAGACAGTCATAACCTTTACTTCAGTGAGTTATCATGAAGGAATCTGAAGTATCCTTGCATTATTAGCATGATCGTTATTTTTTTTCAGTTGGCCTAAGGAGCTATTATTAAATATGTAGCCATAACGTGTACTTAAAATCTCCAAGTAAACTAGCATTTAGCTTTTAAGCATGTTAAACACCTCACAAGTAACTTCTCCTTAAAATGATCACAGTAAGAACCCCAGCACTTAAAAAAAAAACTGCGGTTTTTGGTAAACTATGCCAAATATAGCTTGAAATTGTAAATAATCCCTCAAAAGCGATATTAGCAAATTAATTGGTGTGTGAACAAAGAACTCTTTCTGCCCCAGCATGAATGTTGCCTTTATTTTTTTCTCACAAGTATGATTTTAGAAAACAGCTGTAGTTCATGTTGACAAATGACAAAGCGGGAGACGTGGTAAAACACTTTCGGTCAAGGCCAACAGGGGAAAAAAATTGGGCTGCGAGAGCGGCCAGCGGGCTTGAATGCCTAGCTTTGCCTAGCCTCTTTTTTTCCCCAGTCTTTAGGGAGCGGGGGCCTCACCGCCCCACCCCCCTTTCCCTGGCTCTGGTTACAGCCTTCCGAGTTGAACAAACTTGCTGCAGGCGGATTGGCGATCAGGAGCTCTCCGGCTTGGGCGTTGTATTTATTAATTTATATTCCGCGGGGNGACGCTGCTGGGGATGAGCTGACTGCGGGGGAATACGCCGCCGCCTGGCCCCGGGAGACCGCGAGGAGCCGCTTTTCTCCGAGTCGCCGCCCTGCCCTTGGATTTGAAATCATGTACGTACGCGTCGCGGTCCTGCCATTGTCTGTCTCTACCCCGGCGCACGTCTTGCTCCCCAGCGCGGGGGGTTTCGCTCCACCTCGCAGCGCGCTGCCCCCCGTACTTCCTGTTCTGATTAAAGAGATCCTCGCGCTGACCACGCGCCTCTCCTCCCCCCTCACCCCGTCTCTGTCGTGTAGGTCCATTCACATCGTGGCGCTCGGGAACGAGGGGGACGCGTTTCACCAGGACAATCGGCCGTCGGGGCTCATCCGCACTTACCTGGGGCGAAGCCCGCTGGTCTCGGGGGACGAAAGCAGCTTGTTGCTGAACGCCAGCAGCACGGTCGCACGTCCCGTGTTCACCGAGTATCAGGCCAGCGCGTTTGGGAATGTCAAGCTGGTGGTCCACGACTGTCCCGTCTGGGTAAGGGGCGGCAGCTGCTCAGTGCAGAGGCTGGCGGAGTTTTTCTTTCATTTGTTTTCCTCCTCTCCCTGTTCCCCCTTTCGTGGATGTGACCGTCTGGGTCACCTGAGTAGAGTTTTAAAACATCTTGGGGAAAATCTTCGTTTTCCTTTGTTTCACAGGGCTGGGGGCAGCCCGGTCAGAGAACACTCTCAGAAAGGCAAAAAGCCCCAGTGGGAAGTCGGAGCGCTTACTCTTTAACACTTCACGACTGTAGGTTGTCCCTTGGTACCTGGCAGCTGAATGTGACCACCCAAGGGACGGGGTCACTAAGTTTCTCCGGCAGAGAGCAATGTTTTTTCATGCCTGCCCTGTGGGTGATAGTGTAATATTAGTGTTCTAAAAATAAAGTCCCCTGAAAGCTCCACACAAGCAAAAATAAATTTCACTGAAGCTGTTCAGAAATAGGACCCCTGGAAAGGAAAGGAAGAGACAGGGACCGAGAATTAATTTTAAAGCACTACTATCCACCTTTGAAAATTTTAATTCATGTTTTTAATTCTAATAATGCAGGTATTATTGATATATTAGCCATTTGTTTTCAGTGGCTCATAAATCAGAAATAATAATACTGCTTGGAATTTTCAAAAAGCTTTAAAATTTGCGTAATTAAAATAAATTTTAATAAAGTCAATAAAATTCTAATCTGATTCTTGAGTGTTTGATAAATGAGAAAGGAATCTACTCTCTGACACGTAAATATTTTCAGTACACAATAATGTAATAACGGGGTATGCAATAACAGTAATAATCTTAATGTTTTCATTTAATCTTGAAAATTTCTGACTCTTTACTGGTATTGGAGTTATAATAGTATAACTAAAGCTAATGATTGTATTTTGTAACAGAAGAAAGCTGAGTGTCTGAAAAAGAAAACATAAATTCTCACTATGTGAGATTTTATGTTTAAATAGCAATCTTAAAAAACTAGGTGCTATGGGGAACTAATACATTTTCTAAAGAAATGTATGGAATTATACATAAGAAAATATCCTATGCAAATTATGGAAAGAAAAGATCACTATAGCCCAAATAAATTTTCGGTTAAAGGATATTTATGTTAATGAACTAAAATAATTGCAAAACAGGTTTTTCCATTACCTGGGTGGTATTGAACTCCCATTTATGACAGTGACGATGCCAGTCATAAGAAGCATTGATAAGGAACTTAATGCTGGAATCTATGCAAGCAAACAGAACACTTTTTTTTTTTTTTTCACTTTGGCCATTTCATTGTGAAAGATAGTACAGTCTAAAAACTTACTGGTTTTACTACAGGCAGTGGAACAAATTGAGTAGAGTAAATAAATGTAGGGAAAATAAAATAAGCTGAATTTGGATGTTAGGATTACTTTTCCTGTTTTTTCTTTGAGCTGTTAGCTCTTTCCTGTTTATGTTGATAATTTAGCTAAAAAACAATACTTGTGATCTTACGTGTCGTAGGAAATGAATGGATTAAAATAAGCCTCTATAGTCTAGATTTTTGCCACATACTGATTGTTGCATTTTATTATGCTAATATTAACCTTTTGTTTGTTTAGACTCTGGCCCTGTTTAAAGCATTGAGTTTATAACCAGGTACACTTTTTGGGGTTATCATGATCTTCAAACGTAAGGGGATATATTTCTAATTTCTGTTTATAAGGTGCTTTTCTTTTCTTGGTGGTAAGTAAAAGTCCATCATAGATACTCAAGTGGATTGTATTTATCAGCTGATACTTAATGTACCGAAACTGAATATTCAATATAGCAGAGCAGATAGAGCGCGGATTTTGACAGCAGAAGGGCCTGGTTTCGGATCCCCACATTGCTACTTAGTGATTTTCCTTGGTAAGTCAGTTATCCTCTCTTAGCCTCATTTTTCTTGTGTATAAAATTTAAAAAGTCCCTGCCTTCTAGAGCTGTGCTGAAGAGTAAATGAGTAGTACATGTAAAGTTCTTAGTATAGAAGCTGACATGCAGTAGGTAGGCAGCAAGTGGTAGCTCCTATAGTAAGGTGTTTATTACAACTTCAGTACAACCCTGTTTCCCTTACAGTAAGCAAAAGTTTTCCTATACATCTTTCAATATTCTCACAAATGTAGTACACGGAGGCAGTAGTGTTAGTACTTAGAAGCACTAAGTGGAAAGTACAAGGCAGTACTTTGCAGCCCCACTGTCAAGGAGAATAAAATTGTTTTGCTGTAAAAATTTAGANACCTAAGCGAAAGTCGGACGCTTAACCGACTAAGCCACCCAGGCGCCCCAAATTTAGATTATTTTAAAAAGAGATGATTTCCATTCTCCAAAGGTGGCTCCAAGCTTTGCATTGCATAACCTCCTAGAGGAAATCCTGGAAGTGATTTACAAGGGGTGGGAGAATTTGATTTCCTTCATATTTCTAGAAACTAGGGGAGCATTTTCTCTTTCACACAGTTTAACTAGGATTGTGGTGTTATTTCCTTGGAATTGGAATGAGACAGTTTGTGCTTCTCTTGTTTCTTCTGTAGATTGTGGCCTTACTCTGGATCCTTGCAGTATATATACTTGGCACTTTTAAATTAACACGTTTCAGGTTCATTTTATGTAGTTCATTATTTAGGATGTCTCCCTCAAACCCACCCTTCTTTTTTTGTGCAGTTACATTATTTTATTTCTAGATCTTTTCCTGTTTACCAGAAATATTCCACAAAAAGCAGTGAGGTAATACATGCACACTTCTCTTGTGCAGGATTCGATACTCTGATGTTTTAAAGATATAATTATTTATAGTCTTTATATCCTCAGTACAATGTGATAATGATGCCAAAACCCATTTTCTCCTGACATTTCCCTCTCAATGTCTCCTTTTCCCCCAGTACACTTCTCCGGTAATGCTGGAATTTTCAACTATTTGGAATGCAAAGAGCAGTTACTTTTGATTTGTTCTCAGAGTTAAATGGCCGTTTAATGTTGATCCCACTTATTTTTAGTTTTTTTTTTTTTAAGACCATTCATCTGACTTTGTTCTCTTTCTTTGTTGTACTTACATACCCTGTTATGCTTGTTTACTTTGAACTTGGATACTATAACAGATACATTTGGAACTGAATGAGTTTGTGGTTTGGGATTTGGAAATGAGCATGAGTGTAGAGCTCTGCTGGGAAGCCTTCACATTTTCTTGATCTGTGTCCCACTTCCCTTCTCCCCCCTCTTCTACCCTCTTTCAAGTTTAAGACTTTGCCTTTGGTGTTTATATCCCCATAGTTTGCCTGGTTTTCTTTGTTGGTTTTTTTTAATCTTCCTTTTTCAATGCTCCCACTTTCAATAGGCTATTCATATCCAAACATTTTGCAGTTCCTATTACTCTGAGAGTACTCTTAGGAAAAAGGTAGGTTGGGGTGGGTATAGGAAATTGGGAGAGGCTTTGCTGGGGATGGTGGAGGTACTGGTGAGAAGCAGCTCTCTCTGTTAAGAGCATTGGTGTGTAACACTTCTCCAGAATATTCCATCATAGGATAAAAGGTCTGTCACATGGATTGTGACGGATTGATTCCAGCATTATTACCCTGCTTGGGGCTCATATTTTAAAGTGCAAACTTTCATAGCCCAACAGTTTTTGGACCTGTTAGCCACATCTGACTATTTTCTTAATCTAGCCATATTGTATCCTGGAAATACGTAGCAAAGGCCACAGGAAAGGACAAATAATGATTAATAGTTAACTAGAATATGAGAAAAAAAGATACTAATGCATACTTAGCTGTGGTATTAAGATGTATAAGCATATTTTTCTGATGCTACTATTCCCATAAAAAACTTGAAAGATACTTTTAAAGTATTAAAGTTTTTAAGGAGAAGAGTTCATAATAAACTACTTTTGGCCCTGATTCTATATAGAAGTATTATTAACTGTAGTCCAAAAGTAAAAATTTAAAAATTGAAAGGTTTATCCTGAATTTTTAGTTTATATAAGCCAAATACAGGAATTGAAAATCTATTCTTTACCATGTTTACACTGTATGATACGTAGTATTTTTTTATGAAACATACGTCCCTACTATGTACACACATACACTATACATATACAGTATGGCCCAAAGGATGGATAAAGTTGAAAGGTATATTATAAATTTTGAAAATATGAATAAAATATATGGAACTCCACAGAATTCGTAATGCATTGCCATTTTCAACACTTAAACACTCCTGCAGTGTCTAATTGGGTCACAGAAAATCCTTTGAAGTTTCCTTACTCATCCTGATGCTCTGGCATCTAATGCCATAGTGTTAACATTTTTACACTTCTTTGGTGATAAAAGTATGGCATAATTTTGAAACAAAATTGCCTGTTTTAAACTACAAATGTTGAAAGAGATTGCTTATTTCATCAGACAGACTGTGATTCCTAGATCTGTTTTACAGTACATCTACACTGTTGTCTAGCCTGAATGAATACATAAAAACTGAAGAGTTGGTAGGTTTCAAACATTTTTAATTTTAGGTAGTTACTTGTTTAAAAATAAATTCTTTTTATGAATTCTGAAAATTGTAGCAAAAATTTTATTGTGTTACATTGCATTTGATGATTGATTTGAAGACCAGTAGACTAAAGAGAGCTCTTTGCATTTTGGTTTAGGACATTTTTGACAGTGATTGGTATACCTCTAGAAATCTTATTGGGAGTGCCGACATCATTGTGATCAAATACAACGTAAATGACAAGTTTTCATTCCACGAAGTAAAGGATAATTATATTCCAGTCATTAAAAGGGCCTTAAATTCAGTTCCTGTAATCATTGCTGCTGTTGGCACCAGACAAAATGGTAAGTATTTAATTTTTTTGTATGATAAGAATGCAGGTACCATGTTAATTTTAAATGGTGCTAAGTTTATTAATGATTAATATGGGGCTTTTGGGAAGAATAAAATCACTGCGTTCAATGCCAGCTGTTAATGTCTTCATCGCAGGATATGATAGTGAGACCTCAAAGGAAAGTGTCACTGACTGCTGCTGTGATTCTGATGGGTACAGATTTGTGTCCTAAATTGTTCTTCAGTAGTGAAGGAAGTCAGTACTTGTGTTCTTTTGATATAGGAGAAGTATGAGGCTGGCTTTGAGTCCTGGAAGATTCTGACATTCTAAAGCTCTGTCCAGTGGGAAGGATAGAGTGTCGGCAGAAGGAATTGGGCTTAGGTGCAGGATTTGTAGGTAGCTGGTAATGAGTGAGTTGTATAATACACTGTCAGTGTCGACACCACCTGAGGGAGAGGAGTGTTGACTCCCAGGCCGCTGGATTCCTTTGGGTCACCCAGTGCCAGCATTGCTACTATGCAAATCGTTGTCAGATCTCCTAGGGCCAACCTGGAATTCACTTTGATTTGGTGGTATTTTGATAGTTCTTTTTAGTGGTATTTCCTCAGTGATGCGATCTTTAAAATTTTATTCGATTCTTTTTTCCTTTTCATTAAGGTATAGGAAAGTAAAAGATGTAAATTTCCCTAATCCCAGAGTGCAGCTTAATGCCTTTCTACATATACATACATCCATGCAGCTGCCTCACAGGTCAAGGCTGAGAACATTTGCCTCCATTTGGAAGGCTCTCTCATGCTTCCTTGCAGTTAATATCACCTCTCCCTGGAGATAACTGCTATTCTGACTTCTAACAGTCTAGATTAGTTCTACGTATTCTAGAACTTTATACAAATGGAATTATTCCATATGTAGTATTTTGTGTCTAATTTCAGTTAGCATAATATTCTTGACATATATCCATGTTGCACTTAGCTATAGTTTGTTATTTTCCTGTATATTTTTCAGTTGTGTGAATGTGCTGTTATTTATTTATTCATTCTCCTTTTATTGATGCTTAAGTTGTTTCCCATGAATGGGATTTGGGGTCATAGTTGTAGAGTAGGTGTATGTGTAACATTAGAAGACACAAATAAAGCAGGCTTCACCCTTCCTTGACCCCACATCCCCTCTATGTCCCTAAGTTTCTTTTTATTGCAAGCCTCTTGAAAGTCATCCACACTTCCTGAGTCCACTTCCTGACTCCCCATTTATTCTTCAGTCCACTACAGTCTGACTTTCACAATTAAACTGCATTTGTTCTCACCCAGGGTTACCAGTTATATGCTTATTACCAAATTTGATGTCCATTTACATTTAATTTACCCTTTGATTTATATTTTAATAACAGTTCATTCTTTGAAGTTATTCAAACACATCTCTCCCTTCAATTAAAAAAGCTACTCTTTTTTCTTGGTTGTTTTAATTCTCTGTCTTCTTCCTGGTCAACATCCCACCCCCGCTCCATACACATATTGAACCAACACAGCCCTAGTTGTTGCCCAGGATTCCATCCTTTGGCCTCACTTCTTGCTGTTTAGGCTGACCTTGAATCTGTTAATCTGTTGCTTTACCTTTCCCTCTATATAGACACTGATGAATACCCAGTCTGTTTCTCTGCCTCTAGTCTCTCTCCTAACCAGTATCTCCACAGAATCTTCCTTTTTCTGCTGAATTCCCTGCCTTGGTGAATGATGTCAAACCCTTCCATTCACCCAAACTAGAATCATCCAACCCAATTTTCCTCCCATTTCCCATATCTGGTTGACTAAAGAGCCATTTTCATTTTACATTTCAAATAAACCTCAAACTCAGTGCTTTCTCTTTTTCTTCATTGGGTTTCAGATCCTAGTCATGTAATTATCTGTCATAGTGGCCTTTTTGGCCTCAAAGGGTAGTTCCTGATTTTGTAGGGCCTGAAACTTATACAACTTTAGAGGTACTTGTCAGGAAAAAAACTACAACACACACACTCAGGAATATTTAGAATGAGAAAAGGAAGCATGACGAGTTGCAAATCTAAAAAGCTGTCAAATACCACAAACATTGCAAAAACATTTTTATTTAACAGCTTGACATTTCTTTAATTTTCCTTATATTTGCTGGCTGTGCAATCTTTGACCACTTCTTCCTAAGATAACTGCTGTTGTTATTTTTCTCCGTAGAGAAGAAGATGAGACTGAGTCTTTCTTCCAGCGTATTTCTTTGCTATTCACATCTTTTCAGTGCTGGGCATTATAGTTTGTGTTGTGTTCCTCTTTCAGCTTGGCATCTTTGTCTTCAAGACACCAAACACGTCTGCACATTGGGTGACAGAAGCATTCCAGAAGGCTATTCGTGTACCGAGACAGTTGTCAAACATTTAACTGTACAAGGAAGTGACTGCAAACTACAAATAATATCTCACTAAACTTAAATTTCAAGTCCCATTAGCAGCATCCCAAAAAATCCCTGTCATTACTCCAGAGCTGCCTGATGGAAGGTGAAGGGAATTGGAATGGAAAAGAGCCAGTGGTCTTAACCAGACATAGTTAGAATATCTTATTTTGCAAATTTTACAAAAGCAAACAAATATGTTAAAGAATCTATTGCTCAGGTTTCTCCCAGAGCTTTGGAAAGGACCCACAAGATAAGGATTCATCTGTTTTATGGTAAATTGACCTCTGGTCTTCTGTTCTTGCCTTGCTTCTTTCTGATATAAATCTCAGAATAAACATCCTAGAATACAAGTCAGATCATGATAGCCATTGCTTTTAAATTCCTTAAAAATGCTCTTCTTTTTTCCTTTTATTTGTAAAATTTCAAACCTAAGAAAATTGACCAGAAGAGAACAATGAATCCCAGAGATTACAAACACACACACGCACGTACACGCACGCACTCACACACATACACACACACACACATTCTCTCTCTGTCTTTTTCATTTAGGAGTAAATTATAAAATTATGGGATTTCTTCAATTCTAATTAATTCAGCATGTATTATTTAAGACAGGGCCATTCTCCTATCAACCATAATGCAAACATCATTCAAGAAATGTGACTTACTATTATCTATTATATTATTATTTTAAATATAATCCATATTCACATTTTCCCAGTTGTTCCAAAGCTGTTTCTTTCTTTTTTTTTGTTTTTAATCATTAAGGACTACCCATTGCATTTAATTGTTATGTCTGTCTAGTCTTTTTAAATCCAGAACAGTTCCTCAGCTTTTTTTTAATCTTTCATAACATTGACATTTATAAAGAATCTAAGCCCATTATTTTGCATAATTCCTTCAATTGGGATCATTGTGATTGCAAAATAGTGATTTTCTGTCATTCCTCCTACACTTATTAGTTGGTATTCTTCTGTAAATAGAGCTTTCCCTTCTCTGCTCCCACATCCTTTAGAATCATTATGATTCATGGATTTGTTTTTTTAAACTCCATATTTTATAATCTTCTCATTATTCTTTCTGTTGCTCATATTACCCCAAATTTGTATGAAGGAAGTCATTTTAAGCTAGTTCCAATTAATATTTGAGTGCTTCCTTATTTTCTGACATAAGATGTTCCAGGTACACCTTATACTGCCTGGTCCAGCCCTGGAATCAATTTCTTCAGGAAGCCCGGGTTCTATTTGGTGAGCAATGATATTTAGAAACCAAGATCCAGGCTTTAGGGGTGCTCATAACTTTAAGTGTCATTGCTTCAAGACCCTTTCAATGAATGGAGCCATATATTTCTTTTAATTATGGGTTCCCACTGATACCCTTATTTTCATCCAGTATTTGTATCTCACTTCAACAATTTTCTCTTGTAAGTCCTACCTAAAATACAAGATTCTTCATGATGTAGCTCCTGACTACTGCTTCAGCCTTGTAGAGCATAATCTTTTGTGTCTTACGTACCTGTCGGACGAAACCGCTTAATGAACCTAATGTCTTTCTTTAGAAGTCTCAACTTCATGATTTCTTCAGATATCACCTTCCCTACATTTTCTCTATTCTGTCTTTTGTGTTCTCTTATAAGACTGATGATGAGACTTCTGGATCTCTCCTCTGTTTCTCTTATCTTCCTTTTATATTTCCTAACCTTTTATTTCTCTGTGTTGTATTATGGGAAAATCCTTTGGTCTTTTTTCCCAGCTCACAAATTACTTCTGTTGCATCTCTCCTCTTTTACATCACTACATCTTCTTTAAAATTTCAATAGCTTCTCATATCCAAGATCTCTAATAGGTTAATTTCTTCTTCCTGTTTTAAGAATGTAAATACTTTAAGAAGAAAACCTCTCTCAATTAATTATACTTATTTTAAGATTCTGTTTTGATTATTAAGTCTTGTTTTGAGGGGAGCATTCTAAGTCCTTTCATCTGATGAGATTTTATTTCATGGTATGGATGTTTCTTAAATTTTGGATAGTTCTTTTTTTTATTTACTTTGAGAGAGGGCATGCATGTGTGTGCACCCATGTGAGCAGGCGGGATGGGGGGAGAGGAGACTGAGAGAGAATCCCAAGCAGTGTCAACATTCAGCATGGAATCCAACTTGGGGCTTGATCCCATGACTCTGGGATCATGACCGGAGCCAAAATCAAGAGTCAGATGCTCAACCACCTAAACTACCCAAGCACCCCTGGATATTTTTAATTTGCCTAGTTTTTCAGTTTAGATCCTCTGTTGAATTAATGCCTTTCTCCTCCTCTGCCCAGATGCTCTCTGGGGTCAGGGTAGGAGAGAGAGCTCATAGGAGATCTGCAGGCCTACCTGGTGGTCTCCAACTAATCTCCACTCGGTTGTGCTTGGGCCTCCTTGTTGCGCCCCCATCACTGAGCAGTGAGTACTCTCGATGTTGCCCAGTGCATGACTTCCCACCTGTCTCCTGAGCCTCACTTTCCCTCTTTGGTCCTATGCCATCTGCCTTCAGCTTTTAGGCACTCATAGTTTCTGGGCTGATGAGATTCTCTCCTCTTAATTTTGGAGTGTCACTGTATATCCATGTCTCCCTTCCTCCTTCCCCAGCCCCTCCCTTTATTCTTCCCTCCTTTCTTACTCCCTCCTCTCTTTTCCCTCCCCTCTTTATTTAATCATTTCTGTGATTTCTCAGGGAGAATTCTCAGGATTGCAATGTGAGGTTAGCTTGCTATTTTGAAACTGGAAGCTAACGTGTTGTGTTTTTTCCTCACATCCAGACCTGTGCAAATGCTCCCCTCCCCTGACTCGACTGCCCTTCTGCACAACTCCTGTCATCTGCATGGCAACTTCATCCTTGTCTAGTAAATCACTGCCTCTTTTGTGAAGCCTTCCATAATCCCTCAGGCAGAGTTAATTTCCTCTCTTTTGTTCCCATGGTGATTTTGTACACCTTTATTTTAGTATTTATTATAATTCTATGCACTCCTATCTCTTTTGGCTCAGTTGACCATGAGCATTTGTCTGTGTATCTCTATATTTCTTTTTTTTTTTTTAATGTTTACTTATTTTTGAGACAGAGACAGAGCAGGAGTTGGGGAGGGGCAGAGAGAGAGGGAGACACAGAATCTGAAACAGGCCCCAGGCTCTGAGCTAGCTGTCAGCACAGAGCCCGAGATGGGTCTTGAACCCACAGACCGCGAGATCATGACCTGAGCCGAAGTTGGACGCTTAACAGACTGAGCCACCCAGGCGCCCCGTGTATCTTTAGATTTCTTATTTGATATATGATAGGTGCTCAGTAAACATTAGTTCATGTAGTGAATGAGTGGTCTTAAACAAGATGAAATTAATTTCACATATAGATGTGATTGCAAAGTAACTACCAAGCTAAATCTAATATTCAGATCAAGGACTAGTATTGCTTCCCTCCGCTAGTCCCTTGCAATACATGTGGCTGTGGTGGGTGTTCTGGTAATTCCTCTCTCGAGCTCTTTTTAGAAATAGTTTAGCAAAAACAATCATTCTCATTGTTTCCTTTGTGTTTTGACAAGCTTGACTGTGTATGTCTTCATCACATTTGGCTTTGAACAAATTTTTGGCGTTTTACTAAATATTGAATCTATCTCTAAAACAGAATTTTTTTTTCTGAACATGCCTAGGGGTATTCATAGCCTTGAGCTCCCCTAAATGGGCATCCTGTCTTCTTTTCTTTTTGAAATTCTGATAGAGCCAAGTACATCGCTAAGCTAGAATTTTTTTTTATTATTTTTTTTAATGTTTTATTTATTTCTGAGACAAAGAGAGAGAGGCAGCATGAGCAGGGGAGGGTCAGAGAGAGAGGGAGACAAAGCATCCAAAGCAGGTTCTAGGCTCTGAGCTAGCTGTCAGCACAGAGCCCGACGTGGGGCTCGAACCCACAAACCGTGAGATCATGACCTGAGCCAAAGTTGCACTCTTAACTGACTGAGCCACCCAGGCACCCTGCTAAGCTAGAATTCCTAAAAGGATTTTTAAAACTTTTAAGCACTGGCACCATTGTATAAGAATCACCCTTCAGGTTCTGAAAGCCACTGCTTTGAAAGAGATGCAGTTCATTTGAATGCTAGAGTTACTTTGTGTTTGCTTTCAAAAATAGACATTTGTGATAACACCTTGAAAGACTATCACATAAGAAAATGAACAAAGACTACAGTGTTAATGAGAAGTCTAACACTGACTCATGGAGTTCCTGTGACCCTGAGGTAGGCTCAAAGGAGTGAAGAAGTCACCACAATTTAAAATTATTTTGGGTCCTCTAATTGTTCCTGATGAAATGCTTAATGTAGGTTTACTTATTCTATAAACGTTTTGTTGGCTTTCCCACTATGGCCAACACATAATGATGAGACATTTTTTTCCTTTTGGGTGCATATGAACAAAAAGAGGTGTTCTGTGACACAGGGAGATGCGAAGAGGAGTTTTCTAGGCATGTGTCAGTAAGGGTCATGGCTACACACAACGGAAAACCTACTCAGTTGGGTTAACTGAAATTAGTTGGATTTTCCTTGAAATCAAGATTACTTGTTAAACATTTTTTACATTATGTTCACTTAATTTTCCACTTGAAACACTTTGTTTTATTTTTGTTCAGAAATACAGTTTAATAAGATGGTCTGCCCACTCACCCCATTCCATCAACATAAGAAGAGCTTTGTAGACATAAGAAGGCCTCTGTCTTCAGAAAATCAAAGGCACTGTTTATCAATCTTTGTAAAGAATGTGAAATACCACTGTGTTATTTTTCAAGTTAGGCTAAATTCTGTATCAAAACTTTATGTGCTCCAAAACCAAAATGATCTTCGAAAACATAAAAGCAAGAACTCAGAATTCATGGCTTAATTTTGAGAACCCACACGTAACTTTTAAATCACTATATCTTTACTCAGTAATTCTTTACTCAAACTAAATTTTTATCTTATCAGGTAGAGCAACTAACAGTTTTATCATTGTTTTTCCATTTCTGACACACCAGAAGACTGGGACAGGTCACTTATCTTCCCTGAGCCTCACTTTTTTTCCTCTGTTAAAGGAGGATGTAAATTCCTGGTCTCTGAGCTCTAAAATGCTTTCAGTCAAGCTAAAATTATTAATAGTCATGTACATAGCAGGCACATACACTAAATATCCTTAAAGTACACTCCATATGTATATATATGTGCTCCATCTATATGCAGGTCATGGGTAAGGATTTTGCTATGTATGCTTTGGAAAGTTGCCCAAGTATCCTTAGAAGGCCACCTTACTTCCTCCCTCAGTTACCAAACTGTTGGCTGCTGATTTCCCACAGCTGAGTCCCTTTCTAGGGCCTGAGAATTACCTTGTGCTGATAGAAGCTGCTTACCCAAGGTTCGGCCTGTCCATGGCAGCCCACATCTAATTACTCTTTATCTTAATTGATATGGGGACACAAAGGCCAGCTGTCTTTCCCCCAAATGAGGAACCATTTTAAAGGCCCATCTGAGCTCCAGACCTCCCAGTAGGATCTGCTGAGATCTTTGTTGTTGCTGTATTGCAGGTCAAGTTTTTTTCTCTGCCGAGCCCCACTTCCCTTACCCCTGAACCCATTTGATCCCAAGAGCAAGACCCCTCTCCCCAATAAACCTCCTACACACCAGTCTCCATTGCAGAGTCTGATTCCCTAGGGAAGCTAATCTATAACAAAATGCATTTCTAGAAATGGATTTATCCCCCTTTGACCTGGCTGCCTTTTATACAATGACATATCTGATGTGTCATGAATCAAAACAAAGCTAGTTGATGCATCCACAGTTGAACATACATTTTTAACTTTATTAAGGATTATTCTTATAGATAGGTTGATCTACCACCTTCCCAGCCATAGATCTGTATGTGGTACAACCATGACTCTTGGGATAGTTCACATTTTTAATAAAAATGTTTTGTTCTTTTAGTTTATGATTTTTTAAATATTTTTTATTACAAATTGTTTTATTACAAATTTTTAAAATTTATTTCTGAGAAAGACAGCATGAGCAGGGGAGGGTCAGAGAGACAGGGAGATACAGAACCTGAAACAGGCTCCAGGCTCTGAGCTAGCTGTCAGCACAGAGCCCGACGTGGGGCTTGAACCCACGAACCGCTAGATCATGACCTCAGCCGAAGTCAGATGCTTAACCAACTGAGCCACCCAGGCACCCCTGATTTTTAAATCTTGAAGATAAAGATAACTGATTGAATTTGGTCTTTGTAGTTGAATACTTCAGAGTTTAATTGAAATGTTTGAGTTAATAAGAATGTACTTTATATAAAATCTCCAAATAGAGTAACAAGTTTTTAGCCTTGAAAATTCAGATCTAGTCAATTTGGTGAATATATTTCAAGTTTATCAGAAAAGAAAGAAAGAACAAAAGAAAAGAAGAGAAAAGGCAAAAAGACCCAACCCACTGTTTTTCATAGTTTCTATGGGCAATCAAGTTGGTAAATTTGTAGTGATACTCAAGATGTCAGGATTGTATAAAAAGAAACATGGCCTCCATTACTAGCTGATTGGTTTAATTACTATAATAGCCTTGGTAATACGTATTCACTTATTTTTAACTTCTCTTCCAAAATATAGTTTCTTCTTGCACTTAGAGCTTGTTTACTTTGGGGACCTTTCTATTAACATTGATGCTTCTTATTCAGAATCTAGCGGATAGTGGATGTACTAAACTGTCCCTGAACTGTGGTTCTTGTATGAGCTCATACTTTCTTGTTTAACGTTCAGATTGCCTATGTATATTTTTTCCTGTTTAATTTCAAAGCTCTTCATTACTTGTATTTATTTTCTCAGAAGAACTACCTTGTACATGCCCACTGTGTACCTCAGACAGAGGGAGTTGTGTCAGTACAACCGAAGGGATCCAACTTGCTAAAGAACTAGGAGCCACCTACCTTGAACTGCACAGCCTTGATGACTTCTACATAGGAAAGTATTTTGGAGGAGTGGTAAGTGGTAATCCCTGTTATGTAAATTAAAGTCTTGTCAGGTTGACTGTGTAGCTATTTTCTAGAACCTCAGTTAGAACTTTAGTTTTAAAAACATGGTTGATTTTAACTTTGAGAAATAAAATGAAAGTAGAAGAAAGGTTTTGTCAGAGTCAAATTATAATTTTATTTTTCTCTCCAAATTAAACATTTTCTATTGTCTAATAAAATATTTTGGAATTTTCCACTTGGTGACACTTGCTTAGTTTTTGTTGTACATATCAAAAGCATGTTTACTTATACAAGCCTGTGATGTCAATTTTATTAGTATTCCTCATACAGTTGACTGAGCCTTATAACCTGAACGTTTGGGCCCTGAAAGTTCTTCATTTATATCTACTATTTGAAAAGAATTATTTTTCTTCCTCTGTATGTGCATCAGCAATAGTCCATATACTGTTAAGTGATGCAACCTGAAAATATCCATAGAAAATACTTCTGTAAATAGCTTGCTGTTGAATATGTGAGAAGCTGGGATTTATTTGCTCTGTTGCAATGGCATTTATTGGGTCCTGCAGACATTTGGAGGCCCTTCTTAGCCCACAAAATCTACCCTTAAATTTTAGGACGACATGGTGCTTGGAGAATACTGTGGAGTCATGCCATTTACATATTTTTTTGAGTTTTTTATTTTTATTTTCTTTCATATTTTATTGTCATGTTGGTTTCCATATAACACCCAGTGCTCATCCCAACAAGTGTCCTCCTCCATGCCCATCACCCCCCTCCTCTTTTCCTTCACCCCCATCAGCTCTCAGTTTGTTCTTAGTATTCAAGAGTCTCTAATGGTTTGCCTCCCTCCCTCTCCCCAACTGTTTTTTCCCCTTCTTCTCCCCCATGGTCCTCTGTTAAGTTTCTCCTATTCCACTTATGAGTGAAAACATACGGCATCTGTCTTTTTCTGTCTGACTTATTCGTTCAGCATAACACCCTCGAGTACCATCTACGTTGCTACAAATGGCCAGGTTTCATTCTTTCTCATTGCCATGTAGTATTCCATTGTATAGATAAACCACATCTTCTTGATCCATTCGTCCATTGATGGACACTTAGGCTCTTTCCATGATTTGGCTATTGTTGAAAGTGCTGCTATGACATTGGGGTGCATGTGCCCCTATGCATCAGCATTTCTGTATCCCTTGGGTAAATTCCTAGCATTGCTATTGCTGGGTCAGGGAGGAGTTCTATTGTTAATTATTTGAGGAACCTCCACCCTGTTTTCCAGAGGGGCTGCACCAGTTTGCATTCCCACCAACAGTGTAGGAGGGTGCCCATTTCTTCACATCCTCACCAGCATCTAGAGTCTCCTGATTTGTTCATTGTAGCCACTCTGACTGGCATGAAGTGGTATCTCAATGTGGTTTTGATTTGTATTTCCCTGATGATGAGAGACGCTGAGCATCGTTTCATGTGTCTGTTGGCCATCTGGATGTCCTCTTTGGGGAAGTGTCTGTTCATATCTTCTGCCCATTTCTTCACTGGATTATTTGTTTTCAGGTGTGGAGTTTGGTGAGTTCCTTATAGATTTTGGATACTAGTCCTTTATCCGATATGTCATTTGCAACTATCTTTCCCATTCTATTGATTGCCGATTAGTTTTCTTGATTGCTTCCTTTGCCGTGCAGAAGATTTTAATCTTGATGAAGTCCCAGTAGTTCATTTTTGCTCTTGATTCCCTTGCCTTTGCAGATGTGTCAAGTAAGAAATTGCTGCGGTGGAGGTCGAGGAGGTTGTTTCCTGCTTTCTCCTCTAGGGTTTTGATGGTTTCCTGTCTCACGTTCAGGTCCTTTATCCATTTTGAGTTTATTTTTGTGTATGGTGTGAGAGAATGATCTAGTTTCATTCTTCTGCATGTTGCTGTCCAGTTCTCCCAGCACCATCTGTTAAAGAGGCTGTCTTTTTTCCATTGGATACTCTTTTCTGCTTTGTCAAAGATTAGTTGGCCATATATTTGTGGGTCCAAATTCTGAGTTCTCGATTCTGTTCCATTGGTCCATGTGTCTGTTTTTGTGCCAATAAGATACTGTCTTGATGATGATAACTTTGTAGTAGAGGCTAACGTCTGGAATGGTGATGCCACCCATTTTGGTTTTCTTCTTCAATATTACTTTGGCTATTCGGGGTCTTTTGTAGTTCCATACAAATTTTAGGATAGTTTGTCCTAGCTTTGAGAAGAATGCTGGTGCAATTTTGATTGGGATTGCATTGAATGTGTAGAGTGCTTTGGGTAGTAATGACATTTTAACAATACTTATTTTTCTGATCCATGAGCATGGAATATTTTTGCATTTCTTTGTATCTTCTTCAATTTTCTTCATAAGTTTTCAATAGTTTTCATCATACAGATCTTTTCTATCTTTGGTTAGGTTTATTTCTAGGTATTTTATGGTTTTTTGTGCAATTGTAAATGGGATCAATTTCTTGATTTCTCTTTCTGTTGCTTCATTATTGGTGTATAAAAATGCAACTGATTTCTGTACATTGGTTTTCTACCCTGCGACTTTGCTGAATTCATGGATCAGTTCTAGTAGGCTTCTGGTGGAATCTGTCAGGTTTTCCATGTAGAGTATCATATCATCTGCGAAAAGTGAAAGTTTCACTTCATCTTTGCCAATTCTGATGCCTTTTATTTCCTTTTGTTGTCTGCTGATGCTAGGACTTCCAGCACTATGTTAAACAACAATGGTGAGAGTGGACATCCCTGCCGTGTTCCTGATCTCGGGGAAAGCTCTCAGTTTTTCCCCGTTGAGGATGATATTAGCTGTGGGCTTCTCATAGATGGCTTTTATGATGTTTAAGTAAGTTCCCTCTATCCTGACTTTCTCGAGGGTCTTTATTAAGAAGGGATGCTATATTTTGTCGAATGCTCTTTCTGCATCTATTGACAGGATCATACGGTTTTTATCTTTTCTTTTGTTTATGTGATGTATCACACTGATTGATTTGCGTATATTGAACCAGCCCTGCAACCCAGAAATGAATCCCACTTGATCTTGGTGGATAATTCTTTTTATGTGCTGTTGGATTCGATTTGCAAGTATCTTGTTGAGGATTTTTGTATCTGTATTCATCAAGGATATTGGCCCGTAGTTCTCTTTTTTTTGCTGGGTCTCTGTCTGGCTTGGGAATCAAAGTGATGCTGGCTTTGTAAAATGAGTGTGGAAGTTTTTCTTCGATTTCTATTTTTTGGAATAGTTTGAGAAGAATGGGAATTAATTCTGTTTTAAATGTCTGGTAGAATTCCCCAGGGAAGCCATCTGGTCCAGGGCTGTTATTTGTTGGGAGATTTTTGATAACTGATTCGATTTCTTCACTACTTATGGGTCTGTTCAGATTTTCTATCTCTTTCCGTGTGAATTTTAGTAGGGTGTATGTTTAGGAATTTGTCCATTTCTTCTAGGTTGTCCAGTTTGTTGGCATATAATTTTTCATATTATTCCCTGATAATTGCTTCTATTTCTGAGGGATTGGTTGTAATAAATCCATTTCATTCATGATTTTGTCCATTTGGGTGCTCTTTTCTTTTTGAGAAACCTGGCTAGAGGTTTATCAATTTTGTTTATTTTTTTCAAAAAACCATCTCTTGGTGTCATTGATCTGTTTAGCTGTTGTTTTTTGTTTTATTTTATTTTATTTTATTTTTTTTGGATCTATTTCTCTTCTTCTGCTGAGTTTGAGGTGCTCATGTTGTCTCCTTCTAGTTCCTTTTGGTGTGCTGTTAGATTTTGTACTTGCGCTTTTTCTAGTTTCTTGAAATAGGCCTGGAGTGCAATGTACTTTCCTCTTAGGACTGCCTTTGCTGCATCCCAAAGAGTTTGGTTTGTTGTATTTTCATTTTCATTTGTTTCCGTATACTTTTAAATTTCCCTCTAATTGCCTGGTTGGCCCATTCATCTTTTAGTAGAGTGTCCTTTAACCTCAATGTTTTTGGAGGTTTTCCACATGTTTTCCTATGGTTGATTTCAAGTTTCATAGCATTGAGATCTGAAAGTGTGCATTTATCTCAGTTCTTTTATATTTATTAAGGGCTGCTTTATGACCCAGCATGTGATCTATCTTGGAGAATGTGCCATGTGCGCTTGAGAAGAAAGTGAATTCCATAGCCTCAGGATGTAGAGTTCTAAATATGTCTGTCAGATCCATCTGGTCCAATGTGTCATTTAAGTCCATTGTTTCTTTAGTGATTTTCTGTCTAGTTGATCTATCCATTGCTGTAAGTGGAGTATTAAAGCCCCCTGTAATTAGCACATTCTAAGCCATAAGATTGTTTCTGTTTGTGATTGTTTTCTGTATTTGTGTGCTTCCAAATTCAGTGGGTAGACATTTATAATTGTTATCCTTCCTGATGAGTAGACCCTGTAATTATTATATAATGCCCTTCTTCATTCCTTGTTACTGCCTTTACTTTAAAGTCCAGTTTGTCTAATATGAATATGGCTACTCCAGCTTTCTTTTGACTTCCAGTAGCATGATAGATACTTCTCCATCCCCTTACTTTCAATCTGAAGGTGTCCTTAGGTCTAAAATGAGTCTCTTGTAGACAGCAAATAGATGGATTTTGTTTTTTTTTTTAATCCATTCTCCTACACTGTGTCTTTTGATTAGAGCATTTAGTCCATTTACATTCAGTGTTATTATTTAAAAATATGGATTTAGAGTCATTGTGTTCTCTGTAGGATTCCTACTTGTAGCAGGGTCTCTGGTACCTTGTGTTCCTTGCAACATTTCCCTCATAGAGTTCCCCTTAGGATTTCTTTAGGGCTGTTTTAGTGGTGATGAATTCTTTCAATTTTTGTTTATTTGGGAAGACCTTTATCTCTCCTTCTATTCTGAATGACAGGCTTGATGGATAGAGGATTCTTGGCTGCATATTTTTTTCTGTGCATCACATTGAAGATTTCCTGCCATTCCTTTCTGGCCTGCCAAGTTTCAGTAGATAGGTCTGTAACCACTCTGATAGGTTTCCTTTTGTATGTTAGGGCCCTTTTATCCCTAGCTGCTTTCAGAATTCTCTCTTTGTCCTTATATTTTGCCATTTTCACTATGATATGTTGTGCAGAAGTTACATCTGAGGGGAGTTCTCTGTGCCTCTTGGATTTCAATGTCTATTTCCTTCCCCAGATAGAGAAGTTCTCAGCTATAATTTGTTCAAGTACCCCTTCAGTACTTTTCTCTCTCTCTTCCTCTTCTGGAATTCCTATGTTAAAGATATTGTTCCATTTGATTGTATCACTCAGTTCTGGAATTCTCCTTTTGTACTCCTGGATCAGTTTATCTCTCTTTTTCTTGGCTTCCTTGTTTTCTATAATTGTGTCTTCTAATTCAACTATTCTCCTCTCTGCCTCTTCCATCCGTGCATTGGAAGCCTTCATTTTATTATGCACCTCATTTATAGCATTTTTTAATTTATCACAACTATTTTTAAGGTCCATAGTCTTTGTAGCAGTAGCTTCTCTGGTGTATTCTATGCCTTTTTCAAGCCCAACGATTAATTTTATGACTCTTGTTCTAATTTCTTGTTCAGTTATGTTGCTTATATCTGTTTTGAACAGTTCTTTACCTATCATTTCTTCCTGGAATTTCTTTGGAGGAAAGTTCTTCCATTTCATCATTTTGGCTAGCTTTCTGTCTCTTGTTAGTGTTAAAAGCTTGTTATACGCTCTGCACCTGTGAGTACTGCTATATTAAAGAAGGCTCATTGACTGTCCAGGCCTGTCCATTCAGGAAGTGTTCTTTGAATGGTGTCTCTTGGTCTCTCTTGTTGAGACTGGTTATTTTATTTCCCTACTCATAGTGGTATTGGGACTCTCCACCATGTGTACTTTGGCTTGTTTCTTGAGGTAGCCCTGGAAAGGAAAACAGACAGACAAACACACAGAGAACAAAGGCACACACATGTACAGAGAAATCCAACAAACAAGCATACCAAAAGAGAAAAAGAAAAAAGAAAGAAAAGAAAGAAAAACCAAAAGATGAAAGACAGTCTAAAAGCATAAAACCAGAATTCCCAGCTACGTGTATACAGTGCTGATGGAAGAGCATATGCAGAGAGAGAAATGACAGAGCTTGGAGGAAGCGAAATTGGATGATGACCAGGCAGAGAGACTGAGAGGCTTAATTCAGAGAAAGAGGTGAATATGGTAGGAAGCAAGGAGAAAGAAACAAAGACAATGTTATCCGAAGAAACTATATAGTCTGATTATTCCAGAGAGAGAAAGGAAGGTAACAATGGAAGTGTAGAATATGCATCTAGAGAATGAATTAAATGTGACTGTTTAAGCATACCAATGACCGGTGTGCCCAACTCAGTGGAGGGGAGGGATAAGAATGAGACAAGGGAAAATATATCTGAATAGAAAGAATTGATCTAGAATTAATGATTGCAGTGCATCAATGTTGGTCTTGCCCCAGGCTCCAGTAAATAAAAAAAGCAGCTCTCCAGTACAGATGGATGTGGTTTGGTATAGGCAGGTCTCGCCTCTCCTGCGTTCTAGCAGGCCACTCCCTGGTGCCTGGCCTTGGTGGTTGTGGGGAGAAAAATGGTGGCGCCCCAGTTCCTTCTCAAACCAAGCATTGCAAATCACTCTTTTGGGTCCGATCTCCCTGTGCTGCAGGTGTAGCCAAAGTGGGCTGTGTTCTATGTCCCAATCCCCTCCTCGTTTCCAGATCTTAGTCCACACACTTTAATGATACTGACCGAAATATAATCCTGCAGTCCAGGCCACTTCCTGGCCTGGGTTTGAGCTGGGAGAGTAGCAGAGCAGTTTCTCCTGGTGCCACCTGGTACTGGGGCACCCAGCGAAAAGAAAGCACCATGGCTAGAAATAGGATCCCTCTCCATCCCAGGCCGAGGTTTCTCTTCTCCAGTGACAGTTCTATGAGCAGTTTCAGCCACTCTTTCTCTTCCTCTTGTCTCTCCATGGCTCTCCATGGTGCTCCATGGAGGGGGACCTGTGTCTCCAGGTCCCTGCCCGTTTTTATCTTCCTCAGTTCTCAATCACACACCTATGAGACTGTCTTCTTAGTGGACTCTGTCTCTTTTCCTCCAAGACTCCTGCGGTTCAGTGTCCTATGGCTTCAGGTCTTCTGTGTCTGAGAGATGCAGGCGAACGAAATGTATAGAGCTCCCTACTTCTCTGCCAACTTGCCTCTTCCCGGAGTCGTGCCATTTAAAACTGCCTTTGGAACTATCCTTTCAGTTCTCTAACAGGTGACTCCTTTCAGCAGACAAGTTTGGTAAACATGGATAAGAGGTTTAAACCAGTGTAAACCCAACATTGAGCAGAAGCACTTTGGACTTCTCCATTAGGTCCCCAGCTCTTCATCAAGTACTCTTTCCAATATGGCAGATTATTCATTATGTAGATTTGTGTCCAAATGTTGAGGTCTCCACAGATGACTATAGAAATTTCATTTGTTTTGAAGTTACTAAACTCCAAATAAGAAACAGTGTTAAAATAAGAACCAAATATAAATGGTCCTCATATCTATCATGTGTAAGTGGCTATTTTCAACCCCGTAATGTAAAGAAACAGTAATGTAGCAGCATTAAGGAAGATATGCTCATAATATTGATATTATCAATGACTGTGAGAAACTTTTTTCTTATTTATTTACAGTGACAAATAAAAGTATAAAGGGGTAGAAAGGTACATGTGACTCTAATATTGTAGTGGATTTTTAAAAATCTTAATTTAGTCTGAGAATCTTACATTTCCCTGAAATACCTAGGAAATGGAGGCGGGGGGAAAATGATAGTTTGGTTTCATTTGTTGAAGGTGAGGGGGCTGGTTCTCTTGAGATATGTAGATCTCCTCTGTGCTCTGCTCCACTTCCCGAACCTAAAATTTTCATGGTCACCCTTCCCACCTCCAACTCCCACTTTCTCTGCTTCTTCCTCTTCGTCCTCCTTGTTTCTCTTTGTTCCTAACACGTAGTGTTCCATTTAGGGTTGGAGGCATGATAAGGATTGAATATGTGGTCAAGGTTGGGAGAAAGACATGACAATTTATTTTTTCATTAAGACTTAGTGAGAATATGGAAATAAGGTCAGAGTGACCCTTTTCAGATTCTTGAATAGTGAAGTATAGCTGAGATCTTGATTGTAAAAAATTGTGGTATTTGCAGGAATATAGATGGAGATGATAATGTCAGAGTGAAAGGAGCATTTAAAATCTTGCATTTGAAAAAATAGTGGAGGGAAACCATAAGAGACTCTTAAATACAGAGAGCAAACTGAGGATTGATGGGAGGGCAGGGAAGAGGGGAAATGGGTGATGGACATTGAGAAGGGCACTTGCTGGGATGAGCCCTGGGTGTGTATGTAAGCTATGAATCATGGGAATCTATCCCTGAAACCAAGAGGACACTGTATACACTATATGTTAGCCAGCTTGACAGTAGAGTATATTATAAAGTAATAAAATTTAAAAAAGGAAGAAGGAAAACTCTTGTGTTTGAGAGTCGAGAATGAAGACCTGGGCAAGAGGAGTATATGCCCTTGAACTTTAGGGAGCCCCATCTGGCCCTCTTCCAGTTGCACCCCATCCCTGTACCCACATATGGCACGAGATGATGGAGCCAAGGGGGTATGCCCACTTGGAACTAGGTAGCACCTTCTAGACCTGCACCATCCAATATGGTAGCCACTAGCCACATGTGGCTGTTTATATTTAACTAAAGAAATTTCAGTTCCTCAGGTGTACTACCCACATTTCAGGTCCTCAGTAGCTACATGTGGCTAGTGGCTACTCTATCGAATAGCACAGATATTACAGAGCATTTCCATCAACACAGAGCAGAAGGTTCTGTTGTACAGTGTCATAACCATGTTTCAAAACCCAGGACCCCAGAATTCTCTGACCAGTGGCACTCAGTCTGTTTCCAAGGCCAATGAGTATATTTCATATGCTCCTAAGTGATGCAACTTGAAAGTATCCATAGAAACTGTGTCTACAAATAGCTTGTTGGATATGTGGGATTTGTTTGCTCTGTTGCACTGGCATTTATTGGGTCCTGTAGGCATTTGGAGTCCCCACTTAGCCCACAGAATCTACCCTACAATGGTAGGACTGCATGGTACGTGGCGAATACTGTGGAGTCCTTCTGAAGGTGGACTGCATTGCTAGCATATATGTTCTTAGGTCTGAAAGATGGCCGAAGGGTGACTGCTTATGAGGAATGGGGGAGGGGAGAGCAGAGTTTGGATATCTACTTGTATGCATAAAGCTGCTTGAGGCGTGGGATGGAGCAGAGGGTGCGAAAAGAAGGGGCAGTACCGGCACCCAGGGGTTAGAGGACAGTTCTCCTTGGGCTACATCTACATGAAGCTCTGAGTTGTCTGAGAATTTAAATCCACACCTGGCCTTATATCCTTTTATGATGATACCTCTGTCAAAGCAGAATAGAATATCTTTTACATAATAGTTTGTTTTCTTGATTTACAAAGTTTCAATATTTGTGTATGTGGTATGTGGACCCGTTTGTATTTTTACCCCAAGCCTCACAGCATCAAGGCCTAGGGTGGGAGCTGTGCATGTGTATGTGTTTAGGATTTGTAATTTCTCATATAAAGGATGTATTTCAAAGTGATTTATTCATGAAAAGAATAAAACATATGTAAACAGCCGTAGTTGATATGAACATCTGTGACATAGACCCAGGTCTGTCCTGCCTTGAATGTTTCTAGTATTAACAGTTGCGGTCGCCCACGAGACGGTTATTGACAGTCTCACGTTGTACTGCTTGGCTTTCTTGATTATTCAAGAGAATGAACAGTTCCTTCTTGAATGGATAGTTTATTTATGCTTAGACAAGGCACAGTCTGTTCTCCTTGATACATTTTTTTTAAATAAAAAAATTGTTTACCAGTGTTTGCTAAAGCGTACATGTAGATGGTATGAGCATTTGAATATTTAGCAGATGTGATTTGGGGTACAAATAATCATGTCAGATACATAATTTATGTGTTGAAGCTTTACTTAAAATTTGATTTATGTTTTAGTTGGAGTATTTTATGATTCAAGCCTTAAATCAGAAGACAAGTGAAAAAATGAAGAAAAGGAAAATGAGCAACTCGTTTCATGGAATTAGACCACCTCAGCTTGAGCAACCAGGTGCATTTATTAACCAATGTCTACATATTCGATTGAGACTTATTATCAATCACTTCACAACTCTTAGAGCAATTATTCCCAAATTTGAGTATGTTGAGGACTTACCTGATATTCTTATTTCAGTCAGTCTGGGATGGGGCCTGGAAGCTGCTTTTAAAAATAAGTTTCCAGGTGATTCTGAAACAGGTGGCACTTGGATCACATTTTGAGGAATGCTGTTTTAAACTTGAATCTGTAGATTCTTGAAAAAGTAGTGTATGTGCTGAAGAGCTGTTCTAGATTAAAATTTAAGAGAAATAACAACCAAATACAGCGTATGAACCTTGATTGGATACTGGTTCAATAAAAACCTCTAAAAGACTCTTAGGACAGTTGGGTAAAATTTTAATATGGACTGTGAAATTAGATGAGATGATGGAATTGTTGTTAATTTTCCTATATGGCAATGGTTCTGTGATTAATGGAAGAATGTCCTTATTTTTTGGAAGTGAATAAAGCGTTTAGAGCTGATGTATCCTGATGATTACAACTCACTTTTAAGTGGTTCAGCAATAGGAATGTGTAAGTGTGTGCCTATCTAGAGATAAGGCAAACATGACAAAATGTTTTCTTTTTTTAAGTTTATTTATTTGAGAGGGACAGAGACAGTGCCAGCAAGGAGGGGTAGAGAAACGACAGAGAATCCCAAGCAGGCTCCATGCTGCCAGCGCAGAGCCTTACATGAGGCTCAAACTACAAAACTGTGAGATCATGACCCGAGCTGAAACCAAGAGTCAGAGGCTTAACCAACTGAGCTACCCAGGCAGCTCAAACATGACAAAAAATTAATAATTGCAGATTCTAATTGAAGGACATGTGTGTGCTTATAGTATCATTCTTTCAGCTTTTTTGAATGTTTGAAAATGTTCATAACACAAGGTTAGAGGAAAATAAAGTTAAAAATAAATAAATACAATTTTTCTCAAAATTAAATTTTATCAAAATTTTTGCCTTTGTAAAAATGTTTGTTTATTTATTTATTTTGAGAAAGAGAGAGTGCAAGTGTGAGAGTGTACATAAGCACCGAGCAGGGGAGGGGCAGAGGGAGAGGGAGAGAGAGGGAGAGAGAATTCCAGTCAAGCTCCACACTGTCAGTACAGAACCCAGTGCGGGCCTCAGACTCACACACTGTGAAACCATGACCTCAGCTGAAATCAAGAGTCAGATGCTTTACTGACTGAGCCACCCAGATGCCCCAAAATTTTTGTCTAATTTTGTGATAGAAATAGAATAATAGTACTCTCTGAGATCATTTGTTATGGATATTGTTTTAAAAAGCAGGTACTTGGGGCGCCTGGGTGGCTTAGTCAGTTAAGCATCCAACTTTCACTTAGGTCATGATCTCGCGGTTCATGGATTCGAGCCCCGCGTTGGGCTCTGTGCTGACTGCCAGCTCAGAGCCTGGAGCCTGTTTCAGTCTGTGACTCCCTCTCTCTCTGACCCTCCCCTACTCACGCTGTCTCTCTCTCTCTCTCTCCTAGAAATAAATAAAATATTAAAAAAAAAAGTTTAAAAAAATAAAAAAATAAAAAGGTACTTTATAAGTATTTGTTAAGTAAATCAATATAAATTAAAAATCAAGAAAATAATAAATTAGTATGGGAAGGCAATTCCAGGTTTTTGTTTTTTTTTTAATGCAGATATACAAATCATGAGTGATACACATTTGCTTTGAACTTCCTGGCGTGAAAAGTGAGAGGAGACGTTGTCTGTTGTGTAGCAAGCCTGCTGCTCTAAATACTTTCTGGATGAGAAGATGAGTGGGGAATAGTCAAATAAACAATGTATATAGATAGATAATTTCTTCATTCCTATTATTCCAGGAAGGAAAACACAACAGTTCCTCTGAGAAAGCAAAGCATTTCATGCCATTTATGACTAAAATAAATTTGTCATGTGGGTCTTGCTGGGGACATTAGGTGACCATGTAGTAGACACGGCCTTCAGAAGTGTCCCATCAGCAAACGCAGCCTTAGTTTAGACAGGCTATTCCTTGTGCCATTCTGTAAGCTATCACTCTGAACATTTGTTCTGGTGCTGACCTGTTCTAAGGATAGATCCTGGGCTCTGGGGCATGTGGCTTTCAGATTGCTTTTAGCCATGAAGGGTCTGTGAAGGTGTCTGAAGCAGTGGAGAGAAGGATGAGTGGGGTATAGTTCAGGAAGAGCCTAGCCACCAAATTACCTTGTTATTATCTGTTTTATAGACTGGGGATTTGCTTTAGAGGAAAAAATTGTCATTCCTAAAGAAGTTTGACTTCTACTGATTTAGAAGATTGCATATCCTTCAGGCAACACTTTCCAGATAACACTCTCCTTGGCTCAGCTTTGGATAAAAGCTAGACAGCAGACATTCCGTAGTTCGAGTCTGTGATGAGGGCCTAGGATACGATCCTCTGTAGGGGTATCCTGAATTGACTGAGGGCTAATCTGTCTTTGTTAGTGATCAGACTAGGAAATGGAAGGTTACATCCTTTTTTAGAAATTGGGGAGTTTAGTTAGCATTCCACCTGAGGTGTGCTGAGGAGAAAAAGCTGGTTTTTGTCTTACCAGGAAGAAAACAAAAATTAATTTTAGGATCAAAATAAAATGGTCAAGACGGTTTCAGACAATGGAGTCCAGGACTCTGAGCCCTGGCTTTGAGAGGTTGACATTTTAAGTTTAATTTTAACAATTTCCTTCCCCTCCATTTCCAACCCCGAGAGGAAAAGGACTTTAAATGTGAGGTTAAGTTCTTCAGAACTTATTCAATAATTTGTTTGAATGTTTTATCAGGTGAAAGTAAAGAATATTAACTACCAATACTAAAATTCAGTATTTGTAGAAATATCTTATTTGGGGACACACATATAGTGAGAAGTACTATTTTATTGCTGTTTATGGCATTAATACAATTTTTACTTTCACTATAAAAATTACAATATTTCTGTGACTTTTAACTCAGAGTAATTTATATATGTTTATAATTAGGCTAAGTTAAATTAAACTGCTTGTTTTTGTAGGTCAAAAATGGCCATATGTTGGCAATTTCATATGGCTCAACTTAATAATATTAAAAAAGAATTCTTTCATTGTGTTTAAAAGGAACCTGAAATGTTTGGGTCTGTAGACCTCAAGAATAATTTACCATTTTTGTTTTCTTTTTTGAAATAGAAAAAATGCCTGTCTTAAAGGCTGAAGCATCGCATTATAACTCTGATTTAAATAATTTGCTGTTCTGCTGCCAGTGTGTGGATGTGGTATTTTACAACCAAGATTTAAAGGAAGTTGCCGAGGCCCACAAGATTGTTCTCTGTGCCGTAAGCCATGTTTTCATGCTGCTTTTCAATGTGAAGAGTCCCACTGACATTCAGGATTCCAGTATCATCCGTACCACCCAAGACCTCTTTGCTATAAACAGAGATACTGCATTTCCAGGTGCTAGCCAGGATTCTCCAGGCAACCCACCGTTACGTGTTGTCGTTAAGGACGCCCTCTTCTGTTCTTGTTTATCGGACATTCTGCGCTTCATTTATTCAGGTACCTTGTTAAATGGTTCTGCTACGTTCTCGTAAGCTTTTGAAGTGAAGTGTACCTGGGGTCCTCAGGTGTACTTGTTAGTTTCACATTTCTCTTCTTCCTACCATCTGAAGTAAGGATTATACATAAAAGAGTATTTACTTTATAAACAGAAATTGGCTCACACTTTCCATCTTCCTTGTAAGTTTACTTGCTTGGGTTTTAAATATCTAAAATGTGAAAATACAAGAATTTATTATCTAGTTTAAATTTAAAGAAACAAAATTTTCAAAGTATGAATGGAAATAAATCTCTGCATCTTAAAACCTGGCTGTTTATTATTCCCTCTTCTGTTTTACTTAGATTTTGGAGGGAATTGAGAGAAATTAGCAGGGTCTTTACATTCAGTTTAGGAACTGGAAACAGTATCTAAAGTTAGTTTAAGCTGAGATCTGATCAACTTTATTTTACTTTTTTAATTAAAAAAAATTTTTAAATGTTTTTTATTTATTTCTGAGAGGGAGAGAGAGACAGTGTGAGCAGGGGAGGGTCAGAGAGAGAGGGAGGCAAAGACTCTGAAGCAGGCTCCAGGCTCTGAGCTAGCTGTCAGCACAGAGCCCGACACGGGGCTCGATCCCACGAACTGTGTGATCATGACCTGAACCAAAGTCTGACACTTAACTGACTAAGTCACCCAGATGCCCCTTTAACTATTTTATTTTTAAGTAATCTCTTCACCCAGTGTGGGGCTTGAACTCACAACCCCAGCATCGAAAGTCACATCCTGTACCAACTGAGCCATCCAGCCTCACCAACTTTGACTATTTTAGATTTTACTTTTTCCTCTTACTGTGCACTTAATCTTTTTAGCATTGAGCTTATCTGGTTTTTTTTCTTCTTCTCCTTTTAAATACTGTAGTAGCTATATTTAAAGAAAAATAGATATTTTATATGAGTCATTTTAGCCAATGAATTGAAGGTGTTGCATCTAAATCTCCCATATAAGAATGGAAAAGGATTGATATAAAATGATTATTTGTTTGTTTGTTTATTTTTGAGAGAGAGAGAGAGAGAGCATAAGCAGGGGAGGGGGGCAGAGAGACAGGGAGAAAGAGAATCCCAAGCAGGCTCCATGCCCAGTGTGGAGCCTGATGTGGGGCTCAGTGTGCGGCTCGATCTCACAACTGACCTGAGGTGAAATCAAGAGTTGGACACTAACTAACTGAGCCACCCAGGTCCAGGTGCCCCAGTGTTAAATGATTTTTAAAGTAAGCATCTAATTAAAAATTTTCCGAGATCTCTCTTCTTTAATTTTCCACTTGGAATCATGTACTCATGAAATAGTAAGTTCAGGTCACTCCTTCTCTGGAAATGTGTCAGGAGTAACATTTATGATCTATTTTTAGACTTCAGAATGAGGGACAGATAAATTTGTCAAGGTTTGCAAATAAAGAAAGTGCTGTTCCATATTTGTAAGAAACTTTGGATAGCCTTCAGTTGAAATAATTGATGTTAAAATAAGATTTTACTTGTTTTCATTTGAGCTGTGGTTATATAATTTTGTAAGTTAAAATCAATGGTTTTGAAAAATGCAGTTGCAGCATGAAGATTTAAGTGGATTAAAATGATGTATATGGGGGTGCCTAGCTGGCTGAGTGTCAGCAGAGCATGCAACTCTTGATCTTAAGGTCATTAGTTTGAGTCCCACGTTGAGTGTAGAGATTGCTTTTTAAAAAAGTTTTTAAAAATCTTCATATTTGTATATGCATATAATACATAGGAGTAGAATGGTAATGATAGTCTTAATTCAGTCCATTATTTAGTGAATATTGGCTTGGAAAAGGTATAAATAACCACTCCTACAGAGTACAGTGCCTTCCAACATGGCAGGTTTTGTGTTGGGTGAATTAATGAGTAAACTCTAGTAGCTATGAATCATCATATGAATAAACCACACTAGTTAGACTTCATTTACTACTCCAGATTTTTATGTTTAAATGTTGAGTCTCACAGTTTAGAATTTAAGGCTGATTCTGAAAAACCACAATGTTTACATGGTAAAAGAAAAAGTCTTTAATGAAGTTTAGAGAACTATGAAGGAAGTGTTTTGCCTTGATTTTCGATAACGTTACTGTTGAAATTATTCAGCAAGTTTAATATCTGTTGAATACTTTTGAAGGCACATTAGCACTTTGAAGTTAGTTATATCCTCTTTGATAAGGTAGCAGTAAAAGAGCTAGTTGTATTTCCAGCTATCTCCAAAAACCTGCTTGTTTTTAGTAGCAAAATTAATACATACAGATGGAAAAAAACAAGGAAAAGAAAAAAGTTCTTCCCATCCCTCAACCCCCTTATGCATTCACTCCGATGCTATTTGAAAGAAATTAATGTATTGGGAAATAGCCACTAAGGAAAATATAATCTTTAGGAACTGCTATTTTCCAGGCACCACACATGGTTTCCCATGGCTGGAGCATAGCGTAAGAGGTGAAGGCTTGCAGGAGACGAGGCTGGCAAGCCAGGTGTAAGCTGTCCGTAGAAGCTGTTCTAGAATTTTAGGCATTCTCAGTGTGGGCTTGGGCAAGGTCATCTCTGGTGATAGTCGGGGATGGAATAGAGGAGGCTGGACAGGAGTTTAGTAAGGAAGCTACACTGCTCTAGAGATCAACCTCAGGAAGGTCATTATTCTGATATTATGTGGTTGGTGCTTGTCTATCATTTGGACCAGTGCTTTTCAAACTTAATATGCATGCACATCAGCTGGGGACCTTGTTAATGTGTCTGTTCTGATTCAGTAGGGCCTGTGGGTGAGGCATGAGATTCTGCATTTCACAGTCTCCCAGGTAGTGCTAAGACTTTGGACTGTAAGCAGCTGCAACACCTGCTCTTGGAAGAACTGAGTGCCAGCCACAGCCAGGGGCTGAGAGGAGCCCAGTTATCAGTCTGAGGGCCCCAAGTTAAAATGGGGACAGCCACACTGACTGATGTGAGCTCCTCAGAGCTGGAGTGGTCAGTGCTGTGTTGTAGCCCCCGCCCTCAGTTGTGGCAGGAGGAGCTTGCTAAGCTACAAGCCCTCTACCGATTCAGACACAGGCTTCCTAACCTGACACCGAGCTGTTGCATTTCTGCTCTGATCTCTCTTTGTATGTCAGAGCCCAGAGAAGAGGTGGTGTCCGGTAAGAGCAGGGCCACAGGCCATTGACCTGGGGCTGCAGGGAGACCCTGATGCTTTGAGGAGAAGCAAAACTGAATGTTTCACTATTACCTATTCTTTATTTATAGAATGTAAGCTCCGACTCAAACAAAAGTTTTATTATGTTTAAAAAGACATTATAAAGCTGTATTTGTACAGTAAAATCAATTTTGAAAAATGGAGAAAATTTGTTACAAGAAAAAAATCAACAGAATTCCTATTTCAAATGTCTAAGCACTTACTGACGTTTTATTTCATCCTATGGTCTTTGTGCATACGTTGCCATTTATTTTAAAATTTTTTAACATTCATTTTAGAGAGAGAGAGAATGAGTTAGGGAGGGGCAGAGAGAGGGAGACATAGAATCTGAAGCAGGCTCCAGGCTCTGAGCTGTCAGCACAGAGCCCGATGAGGGGCTCAAACCCATGAACTGTGAGATCATGACCTGAGCTGAAGTCGGTGGTTCACCTGAACCACCCAGTCACCCCTGTTACCATTTATTTAGGAAATATTTTTTATTGGGGCGCCTAGGTGGCTTAGTCGGTTAAGCATCCGACTTTCACTTAGGTCATGATCTCGCGGTTCGTGGGTTTGAGCCCTGCGTCGGGCTCTGTGCTGACTGCCAGCTCAGAGCCTGAAGCCTGTTCAGTCTGTGACTCCCTCTGTCTCTGACCCTCCCCTGCTCACACTGTCTCTCTCTCTCTCCTAGAAATAAATAAAACATTAAAAAAAATTAAAAAGAAAAAAAGAAAATATTTTTTATCAAATCAAAGAAAAACTTTAAGCCTACATTTTTGAGAATTCATTAAAGAGGACAGGCTTATTGGGTGTTTTGTTTTGCTTGTTCTTCTTGCTGCTGCTGAGCATTTTACAACTTTGGAACCGAGCACAAGTTTTAAGACCTAGTTATGCAATGGTTTCCTCACAGAAGCCCCGACCTACCCACCAGTTATATTTGGGGGACAGTGAAGACAGGAGCCATTTGTATGTGTGTCCGTTGGTTGCTAATGCAGAGGCAGGACCCAAGACCCAGCAAGCTCAGGAATATTTGCTATGAGTAAACATGGACTGAAAAACCATATTAAATCTATCTCCTGATTTTTTTAATAAACAAAATTACAAAGAAAGTCTTTTCTCTAAGATTTTTTAAATTTTAATATTTTTAATATTTAGGAATTTGACATTGTGTATGTATTATGTCACCATGGATATTTGGGTTCTCCTTTTAGTAAGAGTCTGTTTAATATCTGGTTAACAGAAGCCTATGGTTTATTTTTCTATTCAAATTTCTAAATAAATAGACACAGGAAAAGTATGTGTTTTGCATATGCTAATTTTCTGTTGGATAACAGCTAACAATATATAAGTACTGAAAGACTAATACTCAAAGAGAAGGAGTGAGGCTAGCAGTTTCTGGGTCTTCATCAGCCCAGAACCCTTTATTGGCATACAGTTCTGACATTCTTTTTTTTTTTTTTAAATGTTTTATTTATTTCTAGGAGAGAGAGAGAGAGAGAGAGTGTGAGCAGGGGAGGGTCAGAGAGAGAGGGAGTCACAGACTCTGAAACAGGCTCCAGGCTCCGAGCTGGCAGTCAGCACAGAGCCCGACGCAGGGCTCAAACCCACGAACCGTGAGATCATGACCTAAGCGAAAGTCAGACGCTTAACCGACTAAGCCACCCAGGCGCCCCTCTGACATTCTTAACAATATTTGATAGTCTTAATGCTTGCAAAGTTCTGACTCACACAGTTTCAGATGGTTAGGAACTGAAATACATGTAAGGGCCTCAAGAATTTTGCTCTGGGCTCTTCCTATCACAGATGGCCCTTAGAATTTCACATCACTTACTGAAATGCTGCCAGAGCAAGTGAACATGTGGAAATGAGCTTTCATCTGCAACTTGCCTAGAATCCTCTAGCTCTTGGAATTCTTCTGTGGTATGCTCTTTTGTACACTGCCCCAAAACACAGCTTGTATGCATGAGTATACCATGCTGTCTAAGAACCTAAGTCAGTCAGTGCTCTGAGAGGTCAGCTAAATAGAAAATACCAGTCAGTTATGCAAGATGAATAATTTCTAGAGTTCTGTACAATATCATGGCTATTGTTAAGAAATTCTGTCAAAAAGATAGATATCATGTTCAATGTTTTCACCAGAACTAAAAAAAAAAGAAAAGAAATCCCAGTATAAGGATTATTGCTTTATTGGAACAAAACGTGTCAAAGATGACTCGATTAGCATTTCTGATTGTAAGAACAGCCCAATCTTTAGAGTGCCCTGTGAACTATTCTTACTTTCAGTTTTAGTTATTGGATCCTTCTGTGTTTACTGTCAGACAAATGAGTGGTCTATAGGGATTTACCTATTACTAATCCCATGTATATAGACTTATTCTTGCTTTCTCTCAGATAATATTCTAAATGGAGACACTGTGTAAGTATTCATTAGTTTAATACAGTTTATTTTTAAGAGATCATATCTGTGTGCTCCTTGAGCATGCATGAGTGTAGACAATAAAAATGACCCTCTGTTTGCTGCATACCACTGATCCTGGGTTTTGGTAATGAATGAAAATTTTAAAGAAAGAGCCTAGTGATGGTCAGCACTGAGTGCACCTTAAAATCGCTGGGGGTGGGGGGGGGGTGGCTTTTAAAATGTCTCAGCCCAGCCCCAGAAATTCTAATTTAATTGGTCTGAGAATGAGACTTCCTCAATGACATTTTATAAAAGATCTCCTGGTAAATGTAATACATAGCTATAGTTGAGAATCACTGGCACAGAGTAAATCCTTTTGAGCCAGGGTCTCTTGGCTTCTCAGAAGTTCTTCTACTTTTGACATTTTAATATGGACTGTAATGTCTATGTGTGCATGGGAAATTTTCAGAAGAGACCAAAGAATTTCAGATTTTCAAAGAGTATGTGACTTTAAATTTAAAAATCCTTAGTGTAGAAAAATGAAAACAAAAACCGTGGACTTTTCTAGACAGCAAACCTTTGGAAATTTAAAGAGGAAGGGAAGCTGACAGTGAAGTCAGAAAAAGAGCATCAAAGGTAGGAAGAAGCAGTGATGTGCTGGAGCTGTCTGGCACCAGCCTGTGAGAGCCGATTATGTGTATGCCCAACTCTGTGCTCTGTGATGTCATGTTGGTGGCTTGAGTGTGGCCATGGTGGGAGTCTTTACACCACAGAGGTAGCAGATTGCCCTGATCAGCGCTCTCCTTCCTGGTTCCTCTCTCCTCAGGATACATTGTAGTAATGATGAAGGTCAGGTGAGGAGAAGTTTAAAGATACTCAAGAGTGCCAAGTGCCGCAGAACTCAACTGTAGTGATGCCTGAGAGCTGCTGGACTATCAGCTGACTCTTCAGAACAACTTTGGATCTGGTTGTTCAGGCTGGCTGCAAGTGCCCAATCTCATTCGTTCAGTAAATGTTTATCATGTGCTCTCCCCATCCCTAATGTCTATGGAGGCATCTGCCAAAGTTCTGGATACATAAAGGGAAACATCAGAAGAAATAGATTGTGAGCAAGTAGAAAAGGATTTCAGCTTACCTAGAGGTGAAATGAGTTCCTTAAAGTCACACCAGTAATGGCAGAGATAAAACCAGAGCCTGCGTTTCTCAACATGCCCTCTCTGACTACACCGTAGTGAATTATATTTTAAGGAGTTAGGACTTTCTGTAAGTCAAAGATAGAGGTCATTTCTTCAGATATCATCATCAGAATACTCTTGGGAACTTATCAGCATTGAGTATTGGGATCGATTCAATGTGGAGAAAGCCATGGAGGAGCAGGTAGGCTGGATAGGAGACTGCTATAAGCCAAGCAAGAGAGTGCTAAGAGAAAGGTGAACTTTTGCTGACCATCAAACAGGAATTTTGTAAGATACAGAGGAAAGGGGCTGACAGTGTGAGACAGATGTGAAATGAGTTTAGGAAGAGATAGCTTGGAAGTGGTTTGGGGTGAGCACAAGGAGAGGAGGGACCAAGTGCAGTGATTTTGCTCCACTGCCATGGTCATTTAGCTCATCAGGTCATTATTTACATTTCTTCTTCAGGTTGGTTCTGTAGAGTTGGCTACAGAACATCCTTATCTGACCCTGACAATGTGTGAGACCTTCTGAATGCATTCTCTTCCTGCTGCTTATTCTTTTACTGATGGTAGTCACTGCCATCCATGATTAGTATGATTTAATTCAATCTTGGGGGAAAAAAACCCATCTGCTTTCTTATTTAGAGCAAGTAAATAATTTGAGTGTAGGAAGGACTGCTTGTGATGGCCACTGATATTCTGGGCATTGCTATCATTTTTAGCTGACTGTCTATTATAAAGAGGTGGCATCTATTCAGGGAGGAAGACTTCAGGTTTGGAGAAATACCTTAGGGGAAGGCAAAGTGATTTTTTAAAAATGTGAGAATTGTTTAAAAGTATTAATGTAATTACAAGGATATATATTCGGTAAAGAAAAATTAAAAGCAAATACTAAAAAAAGAAGGAACCATGATATCTAATAAGAGATTTACTTTCAGTACTTCCTGTTTTAACCTAAAAATCCAACATATATTAATTTGTTTACAGGTGCTTTTCAGTGGGAAGAATTGGAAGAAGATATCAGGAAGAAATTGAAAGATTCTGGGGATGTTTCAAATGTAATTGAGAAAGTGAAATGCATTTTGAAAACACCAGGGAAGGTAAAATTACTTTATTGAAAATCAGTTTACATTGACGTTCTCTGAATTTTAACAGATATACTACTGTGATAATATAATAATATTGAGTCATTAGAAGAGTCAATAGTATATAAATATGTTTTCTTGCGTCTGTTTTTGCCATTAAATATTTTAAACACAAACTTGTATTATTTCTCACTATCTCAGATTTTAATTCACATAAGAATTAAAATATGTGTGAGTCATATCTTTAAAATGTTGACTTGTGAATTCCATACTCTGAAACTTTCCCCTAGAGCTCCAGGAATATGCAATCTATGTCAAGAATGAAGCGCTGTTGAATTTGTCCAGTTATAGTTAAGCTTGTTAAAAGGCATGCTTTCTTGCTTTTCAGAATTTAAGTTCAGATAGTTTTCTGGAGCACGACAGTTTCTTTGTGTACTCTTTGCAAGAGTCCCGAGAAATTGCTTTGATCAGGTGGACAGTTAAGGATTTGTTTCTCATCTTACATAGGTTTAAAATTATAAGTGAAATCAAAGGTTATAAAATGCAGACTTTGTATCGAGTCATAAACATGTGCATGTTAAAACTCCAGTCACTTAGACTGCAGAGTCTGAAGGGCCTTAAAAATAAACTTGTTTATTTTAAGACAACAAATTATACAATTTAGCCAGTGTATTCTTATTTCAGATTCTGTGATAAACAAATTGGCTACAGTAGTTAAAAAGGTAAGTTATGTGCAATGCCTAGCAGAATATAGACATGTTAAATGTGAGATAAAATATTATTCCTTTAATTTTTTTGTACAGATGACTGTCAATTCTATAACCTAAGTTAATGATGTTTTAGGTTAGTATTTTATTTTTTAAGCTGTTATTTTAAAACTGTACTAGCTTTTAATGAAGATTCCTGACTTATTTAATTGGAAAAAATTTTTTAAACAAAGTAATGTGGAATTAAGAAGCAAGACTTCTCTTGATTGAGTATCACACTGAAGCTGGTATTCAGAAGCTGCCCAGTTCTACAGAGTTATGGCAAAGTGGTAGCTGTCTTGCAGTCTAAGACAACTAAATAACGCTTTTGTAGAAATGTTCACATAAGCCTGCATTCTGTTTTTCAAAAGTTCTCTAGATTACTTGTTTATAGATCAGTGAAAATGTATGTTTATCAGCATTCTGTCCAAACAACTATCCTTCTATTTTTTTTTCTTCAAATTCAAGGCATAGATAACACAGGAATCTGTTTATACAGATTCTCTATCTATCTATCTATCTATCTATCTATCTATCTATCTTTCTATTATCTATCTCTATCCATTCATCCATATATAATATATATCTACATATTATTCATGATATATAGACTCATAACCTTTATATGAATGGTTAGGACAAAGTGTTGCCTTCTGTTCTAAACCCAAGCCTTTCCTTGGTTGTGATTCCGAACACAGTCATTCCTTTGAGTACTGAGGTTAAAAAAAAAATGAATTTTTGTTGGGGAAGAGGAGGTGGTAGCTGTACGATTCCATGATATTGAACTAAATTTCCTCCTTTGCGTAGGAGGAAAGAAGAGTTCTGTGCTTTCTTGCTGTGCTTTCCTGGGGTAAGGGTCTCTCTCATTCACTGAGTATAACACAGAGATATAATCCTGAGTTAGGAATCAGGAAATGTACATTTAAATTGTGAGTTGGCCATGAATTATCCCTGGGTCTCCTCAGGACTTTCTTACAATGAGGTATAAATGATGATTTCTGAAGCCCTTGCTAAGTTCTCAAATTCTGTGATGCTCTCTGACTTGCTCTGCTTCGTGTGTGGCTCCCATCTGAGTCCTCTCCACCAGTTCCTTTGATGTGAATTAAGGTATGTTGTGTACAGATCTGAGAATAGATGGTATAGGCCTAGGATTTGTATGATCCTGTTTTGCTTCTCTGCCTTGCTCATGGAAATCATTCTGGAATGATTTCTTTCTCTTTGTGAGTAAGGATAATAGTTTTGTTTTCCTCTTACCAAAGATTTTAACTTCCCACCGTAGTTGATTAATCCAGGATGGAGAATAGGTGCCATTTATTCTTATTGCTCCATTTGTATGCTTGGTTATTTCTTTGGGATAAAGCTTTCTGTATTCCCTAGATAGCTAAGCAGAGGTCAGAGTCTTGACCCAGGCAGAAGTCCCGAGATTCAGCAAGGGAAACGGGTGAAGGGTAAGGGAAAGGGGCTGGCTCTTGAATTCTGGGGTTGGAACAAAGGATTGTCTGAAAGATTATGGAAAGGATAAACCAAGCACCAAATCCTAGGTGGAGGGTAGAGATGGGCTGGAGATTGCTAAGTCACACGGTCACTCGTACTGGAGGCCACCATCTAGGCTAAGCAGATGTGAGAGCGCAGATAGGTGCAGTCATGGAAGAGGTTCTCTGAAACTCTGGATCAGAGATCCAGGCAACCTTTTATAGATTTCAGGAATCCCAGCTATGGGTAGAAAGACATTTAGGATTATAAGATTATACATTAAGATGGAAATGAATCAATTCATTACTTTCAGGTATTTTAATGTTGATCCTAATAGACCATGATGTGACGGGGGAAATACATATTCTTTTAAGTTAAAATTAAATTTTTATGTGTGTACCTTCTTAATTAGTGAATAAACACACAGGTTGTTTTTGTAAACATATTTTATTAGGCATTCAACCTCATTAGGAGGTTGGACTATTGTCTGTTTCTTAGGTAGCAGAGGTCTGCGTGGATTTGGGACCCCGCATGTCTCAGCCAGCAAAATGATTTTTCACTTAGCCAGTTCACTCACTGCTGAGAACACTGGACAGGGCAGTGGTGCTTATTCTCATGTAGCACATGTCATTCTTGAGGGCACGTTCCCCTGACAGCTAGGATCAGAGATGCCATAGACTAGGTAATCCTTGTTTCTTCAAACATTTCAATACAGTTTTCCAGATCCTCTAACCAACCTATATATATTATCAAAGCATATTGTACATTTCTTTTTGTATTTTTGTCTTCCCTTCTAGATAAATTGTCTAAGGAACTGCAAAACTTATCAAGCCAGAAAACCTCTGTGGTTTTATAACACTTCCCTGAAATTTTTCCTTAATAAACCAATGCTTGCTGATGTTGTCTTCGAAATACAAGGTATGGTTCAAATTTGCAAAGTTCATTACTCTTTTTATTTCTTATTTTCTAACCTAACTTTATATTTCAGCTTTGAATATTTTGAATGAAGAAACGACTGTTCTCTAATGCAGATGTAGATTAATACTGACCAAATTGCAGCAGAATTTAGGGAAATGCAATATGTTGTTAAAATAAGGAAAGAAGGGGCGCCTGGGTGGCTTAGTCGGTTAAGCGTCCGACTTTCGCTTAGGTCATGATCTCGCGGTTCGTGGGTTCGAGCCCCGCGTCGGGCTCTGTGCTGACTGCCAGCTCGGAGCCTGGAGCCTGTTTCAGTCTGTGACTCCCTCTCTCTCTGACCCTCCCCTGCTCACGCTGTCTCTCTCTCTCTTCTAGGTATAAATAAAACATTAAAAAAATAAAAATAAAAAAAATAAAATAAGGAAAGAAATTTATAGTTTCCTACTTTTTTTTTTTTTTACCCTTACCTTACACTCCATTGACTTTTATGGGCGAGCATGCAATGGAGTGAATTGTAACATCACCTCATTGTATTTTTGTCTGTGTATTTCTTTAAGACACTAGTTCTTGAATCATCTGAAATCAGCCCCCTTTACATTATATAACCTGTCACTGGTTCAGTTCTCTTTTTATTTGAGCAAAAGGAACTAACTATGCATTGAGGGTTATGCCTGGCTTACATTAGGCATTGGTAGATATTGCTACACTTATTCTTCACAGCACTCTGAGAATTATCACCAGAGCAACTGAGAGCTGGTTTTTATCTCTGTAGGAAAATAATGCTACCTAATTTTAATAACAAGTTGTTTTAATGCCCATTATTGATTATTCACTTGGATAATTTTGCCACTTGAGTAGATTAAAAGCATAATCTTAAAAATGAATTGTCAGTTACCTTCAACTCTGCAAGAAGGCTAGGGGTTGTTTCCAGATGTATTAAATAGAACTTCAGGTGGGCTATTACCAAAAGCAAGATATAATGCTAATTTTATGATAGAAATGGAAGGCAGCTAACAGTCACTTGCCTTTTTAACTTTGGCCACTTGCCAAGCCAAAGAGTGAATTGGAAACTTTCCCAAGTGCCTTCAGATAAGCTACAGTCAGCGCTGTTTGAAATGTGACCATGAAGCATTGAGAATGGGACTGTAAGAGTGACCTTGAAATACATAAAGAATGATTTGGGTGGGGGAGCTAACAAGAGACCATATTTGCTTCTAATTTGCCTAGGAGGCCTTCACACCAAACATCATGTTAATGTAACCCACTGAAGAGATGTTCAAAAGGAATATACAACATATGAAAGCATATGTTAATAGAAAAGAAATAAGCAGTGCTGTGGAGAATTCTTTCCCCTTATAATCTCTTGCTTTTCCCTCACAATTTCACCTTCCAGCCCTTTTGCAGGCACCTGCCTGTGGCCCCTACCTGTGCGGAGGCCGGGTGTGGGAGGGCCCGCTGTGGGCTGTGCTGATGCTCAGCTCCTGGGCTGCCCTTTGTCGCTCCTCAGCTCACAAACCAAGGCCTCCCAAAGAGTCAGGAGCTGAGACAAGCAGGCATGGGTGGAAGCAGGGTCTAGCAAGGGCTTCTCTGTCATCTGGCCACCTGCAGGAGGAGAAGCAAGCTTACCTTCTGAAGAGTTTGGGGAGGGGAGCTCTAATGTGCAGAAGGGAACAATGTTGTCCCCTCAGGAGGAAGGCTGAGCCTGAGGTCTGCAACTCGAGCTTTAGCCTTGGCTCTGCATTCCCAGGAGCATGTGTCCTTAGGCCAGTCACGTAACGTGGCTTGTGTTCTCAAGTCTCATTTCCAGAGTGATGAAGGTGAACCGTAAGGTTCTAAAAGGTCATTTTTTGTGTTAAGCTTATGGAGGTGGTAGTGGCCAAGACTAGAAAGACCTGGCTGGGATCTTGCACAGGTGCATATTTGTCATACTGGTGTGGCTGCCTTACTTTATATCTGCTCCCTTGTTCCCTTGCCTGTAAAATGGGGATACTCACTTCTACCTGGTAGAGTGGTCATGAGAATTGAGATGGTACATTATTATAAAGGTATATTGAAAGGCCTGATGGTACATATTCTAAATCTCTCTTGTCTTAGACAAGTTTCCTGTTTTCAGAGTAAAACAAAAACATTCAAAAAGTTTCATTTTTGAAACTTGGAAAGTAATATATGAAGATAATTACTTCATATGTAATTTGAAATAGTGAAGAAATGATATGAAGAAGGCATGACAAATGTAGGATTTTACTCTAATATATAATAAAAACAAAGATCTTTGATAATCTATGTTATTAGAAAACTTGGGCTTTTAAATTTTATATCACTCTTAAACATTCTTTCTTTTAAAAAGTTTCAAGGCACCTGGGTGGCTCAGTTGATTGAGCATTCTGCTTCTGCTAAGGTCATGATCTCACAGTTTGTGAGTTCAGGCCTCGCAGGGGGCTCTGTGCTGACAGCTCAGAGCCTGGAGCCTGCTTCAGATTCTGTGTCTCCCTCTCTCTCTGTCCCTCCCCCACTTACAGTGTGTCTTTCTCTCTCTCTCTCAAAAATAAACATTAAAACAATCATTTTAAGTTTCTAAAACTGTAACCGAAACTAACTACTACAAAAGGAATAGTTTAGGCCTTGACATTTTCAAAGAACATGTTTATCTTTTAACTAGAAAATTGATGCTTTTTTTTTTTCTCCTTTAATTCTTCAGCTTTATCTTATTGCTGTTTGGTATAATAGAACTGGATTGTGTTCATTCAGCATATTTTATACAGTGTTTCTATATTTATACAGTTTATATACTGTGTTGAAAAATGTGACTGTACTGCGGTGTTGTGTTACAGTTTCACAATAGAACAATTTATAATACCAAACAGTAGTTTGAAAAGGTGAGAAACAGAAATTGTGGTTTTCCTAACTGAAGGTGTAGCAGTTGTCCAAACCAAATTCCAAGCTTGAAATAGGCTGAAAATGTCTTAATGTGTGTTTTGTTGCTGGTTTTGTAACTCTCTTGTAACTATATTGTCAATGGAAATTTTTTGTTAAAATTCCAAGGTTTTTTGTTAAAATTACATGTCAGATTCTTCCCCCATTCTTTCTCCTGTCCATTTGGCATTTTGGGTCAATCTTAAATCCCTCCTCTCAACCCAAATAACAGGCTATAAAATTAAACAATGCTTCTAATTTTCCTTTTCCTTTTCTTTAATAGTACCCTACTTTAAGATTTCAAAACCTTAGAATTATAAGTCCAATTGCATGACCTGTTTTAATTCTTTGTCGATTGCTGTGCACAGAGCTGCTCAGCATGCTTCATCATGGAAACCGGTCATCCCCATCAGTGGACACTGTTCCATTGAGGGCAGGCCGCCTAATGGTAAAAGGGCAGGGAACGGAAAGAACGAAGAGGGGATGATGCCCGCTAGCAGGTGCGTGATGACCCAGTAGCAGTGCTCGCTGTATGTAGCTTCTTCTCCCTGCTCCTGTGGGAGGTGCATTTGTGCAAATCATAGCTCCAAGCACTGAGCTCAGAACTGGCAGTGTTGGGCATTGCTTGGGAATGTATTGGGAGTGAATTGTAAGGGATTACTGGCTTTGGAGAAAGTCACTGGACTTAGGTGGAACTCTTTCCTTCTTTTCTGAACCGGAAAGGGTCTTGTTTGGACTTAGAGAGGCTGAAGCATCCAATCATTGTAAATATTTTAGAGAAGAATATATGCTCTGGAGAGGTAGGAGATTTTAAGGATGGATAGGTGAAGACTCTTGGGCAGAACGAGTGGTTTGGCGCATAGTGTTACTTTTTGGAAAGCTTTGTCATTCACACCGGCTGTGGTGTCTTGTACCAAACTAAACCCTTGACTGCCCCAAAGCAGGGTGGGTTTGTCTTTCTCATCTTTGTATCTTTAATACTTAACACACTGATTGGCATGTGGCGGGTGCTCGAAAATGGTGTGTGAAACTGATCTAGACTGAACTGAGGTCTGCCGTGGATTCGTGGGTTCTTAAGGTGGTGGGAGTGGTGGGTGCTTCTCCACCCACGTGCCACCTGGTGCGGCCTTGGTGCCATGGCACAGTAGCTGCAGACATTAGCAGGCGTTCACTAGACAGCCAGGTTAGTCTGCTGAGCTTCAGTGAACGGTATGGGCTGAGGGGCCTTTAAAAGTTCAAGGAGCTCTGGGCTCTCCCAGAAGTGGCAAAGTTCCCTGAGGAGGTGGTACCCTGGAGAGACACCTGGGGTCTAGGTCATCCCTGTCCAACTCTTCCATAAGGTCTGAAATGACTCCACAAAAGATCCCTTTACCATACTTGCTGTGATACATGGACTGCTTAGGCTGAGGGATAGTTCACCTTCTACAGGCTCTTGTTTCTGGTAAGGGGAAGTCTGGCCAGGTGTGTCCAAAAAGGGTAATGGCAGTGTTTTCTTGGGAGGCACATGGGTATAAATGGGTGATGGAATTTCAAGCCAGTTGTAAAGGATACATGCTTCATTATAAAAATAGGAAGCAAAATATTTCATTTCAATGTTTCTGTCTTCAGAAAATATGAACTAAGTAGCAATTAATTGCCAGTCTTAATTTCCTGTCTTCTAATTGTTGGTTTCAAAGTCAACTTTTGAACTCTTTGTTTTTCAATTAAAAACTAAAAACTTCTGATTAATGTTGATCATCTCTCCAAAATTTGCTTTCTGACATCAGCTTAGCTGTGCATCACACAAAGCCACTCTAACTAAAGGGAAATTGCTAGAATAACAACTCTGCATGTTTATGTAACTTACCTTTGTTTCCCTTTTGAACCTTGCAGGTACAACAGTGCCAGCCCACAGGGCCATCCTGGTGGCCCGTTGTGAAGTGATGGCAGCCATGTTTAATGGGAATTACATGGAAGCAAAGAGTGTTCTGATTCCAGTTTATGGTGTTTCCAAAGAGACTTTCTTGTCATTCTTAGAATATCTATACACAGACTCCTGTTGCCCAGGTGAGCAGCATAAATATTGGGGAGTATCTCCTGATTCCTTGTTTCCTTATCACTTGATAAATTGCTTTCAGTGAAATTTGTTTTTGCGTAAGACTTATCACAGTTGACATCATGGAATGTGCTAATCAGGTGGAGGTGGTATTGGGATAACAATGAATTTTCAGTCAGTTCAAGTGGAGGAACAGTGGTTGGGTACCTCTTTCAGGCTTTCAGACTCAGGCGTGAGTCCCAGCCGACACCAATAGTGTGGCGATTCTGTGGGCACCCTAGAAATGGAGGTGACTGATGGTCCCCAGTGACAACTATAATTCTATAGATTGGGACAGAGACCTTCTTGGAGGACTATCCTTCCATAGAGAAGAAGGTTAGGTAGTTGCTTTTATGGCTCTAACTTCTGATTGAGGTACTTTTAAGGACTTTGGATATTCTGAGACACCTCCCCCCATTAGTCATCTCTGTGGCTCAGAGAATGTAGGGTTTTTTAAGGCCTTATTTTGACTTCTCTTAAAGTCATAATCTCTTTAAGCTAACTTCTCCAAAAGCTTTATCTAAGAAGTTTAGGATACCTGGTGGACTATAGGATTTATTTCCCTATTCACTGACTTAAGACTATCTCTGACTAAGAACTAATCATCTTTGGCAGCTACAAGTTGGAACATATCTTGCAGGTTTTTTNAGAAATTGCAGAATTATTTCAAAAGGCCTAGAGCCTGGGAATGCAGGTGTGGAAGCCCCTTTAATTAGTCTTCATCCTCTGGCCACCAGGTGGCTCCCACCACAAACAGGACCAGAGTAAATCTCCCGTGGTTTACTTCATTCAGGATCCCATGACCTTGATTATAGAACCTGGCCAGGCACTCTAGCAAAGATAAAAAGAAAACACACATTTCAGACCATCCCTCTCTTCAGATTTATTGCTTTCATTTTTAGATTTGGAAGATTTCCAAGTTTGTTATTAAAATCTCTTGTTTTAAACAAGTCATGAGCCCTCTAGTGAAAGGTTTTAGAAGATCAAAAAAAGAAAATTCCTTTTTTTAACTGAATTAATTCTGGTCTTGCAGCAAGCTATATACAGTACTGTGGAGCCAGTTACAGTTGCTACTGTGAGTGTTAAAGACTGGCTTATCCTTTTTGCTTAATAAAAGTGAAAGCATCAGTTCTCATCAGAATGTGTGCTATTGTTTATTTTATTATTTTAAAACTGCCAAATTTGTATATTAAATAAAAATTTGGACCCAGATTTAAAATAAGGCAATTTAATTTCTCAGTCATCCTCCCACTACAGTAATTGAAGATTCAAATTATAGGTTTTCTCTTGCTAATTACAAAAAATGCTCAGAGAAACACTATTAAATATTGGACAGAGCACTTTAAAAATTGGTAAAAGGTATGGGGAGAAAGTGAGTCAAAATGAATAATCAAAACATAGATCAGATACTAAAATGTTTGCACTGGGAAAGAAAGGTAATCTAATCATTATGTTAAGTATTGATCATGCAGTTTTCTTGGTTCCTAGCTACAAAACAATGCAAGGAATTTAAGGAGGGGTTAGAAAGAGAATTACCGGAAAAATCACTTAGAAGGAAGAGTTTAAAAAAAAAAAAAACAGTGGCATCTGGGTGGTTCAGTTGGTTAAGTGCTAACTCATGAGTTCGAGCCCGAGCCCGTATTGGGCTCTGTGCTGATAGCTCAGAGCCTGCTTGGGTTCTGTCTCCCTCTTTCTCTCTGCCCTTCTCCTGCTCATACTCTGTCTCTCTCAAAAATAAACATTTTTTTTTTAAAAGTAATAAATAAATAATTACTTTTTTAAAAAAAAAGCATAAAGAACCTGAGTGATTACCAGTGGCCAAGGAAAGGGGGAAATGGGAGTTACTGCTTAATGGGTGTAGAGTTTCAATTTGGGAAGAAGAAAAACCTTCTGGAGAAGGACGATGATGGTGGTTACATAACAACGTGAATGTACTTTAATGCCACTGAACTGTACACTTTAAAATGGTTGATGATAAATGTTATGATCTGTGTGTTTTGCCACAATAAAAACAAACAAACCTGGGACTAAAGCCAGAAGAAGAAAAATGTGTAAGGGTTTAGTTTAGCTAGCTGAAAGAATTACACATTAGCCTTAGAATTGATTATTAAGGGCAATTGTAGATTCTCCTAGTCTGAAGAATTAAAAGAACAAGCTCTTGAATGCTGACAAAAACTGAGGACTGATGGATGTGGAGGGAGGGGGGATGGGCATGGAGGAGGACACTTGTGGGGATGAGCACTGAGTGTTATGTGGAAACTAATTTGAAAATAAACTGTTAAAAAAAAAAAAAAAAAGAACAAGCAAAACCAAAAAACAGTGGGGGCGCCTGGATGGCTCAGTCAGTTTAACACCTAACTCTTGATTCCGGCTTAGAGCGTGATCTCATAGTTCTGGAGATGGAGCGCTGTGGGGCCTCTGTGCTGACATTGCGAAGCCTGCTTGCGATTCTCTCGCTCCCTCTCTTTCTGCCCTTCTCCTGCTGGTGCTCTCTCTCTCAAAATAAATACATAAACTTAAAAAAATTATTGAAAAGATTCACTTTGGAGTGTGAAGGCTTAAATTAATTTTTTTTAAATGTTTTATTTATTTCTAGGAGAGAGAGAGAGAGAGACAGTGTGAGCAAGGGAGGGTCAGAGAGAGAGGGAGTCACAGACTGAAACAGGCTCCAGGCTCTGAGCTGGCAGTCAGCACAGAACCCAACACGGGGCTCGAACCCACAAACCGCGAGATCGTGACCTAAGTGAAAGTCGGACGCTTAACCGACTAAGCCACCCAGGCGCCCCTTAAATTAATTTTTTTTTAAATGACCTAAAAGGGGTGCGTGGCTGGCTCTGTGAGTGGAGCGTGTGACTCTTGATCTCAGCTTTGTGAGTTCAAGCCCAGTGTTGAGCATAGAGATTACTTAAAATCTTAAAAAAGATAACTAAAATAGCATAATAGTGTATAATGCTGACTCACTTCCTCACGGCTTTTTCTGTGCATTCTATTATACCTTGGATGATACAGTCAGCATTTTTTTGTTGGTGGTGGTGGTTTGCCTTTTGTTATTTTGTTTCAGGTCATAAAAGAAATGGCTTCATTGTCCATTTTCTCTTCTTTCTCCTCCATCATCAGCTGGCATTTTTCAGGCTATGTGTCTCCTGATCTGTGCTGAGATGTATCAGGTGTCCAGACTGCAGCACATCTGCGAGCTGTTCATCATCACACAGCTGCAGAGCATGCCGAGCAGGGAACTGGCCTCAATGAACCTGGATATAGTTGACCTGCTAAAAAAAGCCAAGGTAATTGGCCCTATGCATCTGGTTGTTTAATTTTAAAAAAATCTTCTAAAAATTCTACTTTAAAATTTTTTTTCTGTTTATCAAGAGACTTATTAGTGTTTGTCTTAGTTTGGAAGTTTGGCGAAATGAGGGTAAAGTGCTCTCATGGCAATTTCTGTGGCTAGACAATTTTGAAGAATACGATTTTTACACGGTCCTTTTCTGAGGAGGTTGAATTTGCTGATAGGAAATGTTTCAACTAATGGCGGCCTGTATTAGAGTCATTTGAGTATGTTGCTTTACTATGCCATATAAGCATTATAGGAAATCGATTACTTTGAATTTCCCCCAATCACATCTTAGGGTTCATGAAAGAAAAATGATATAATTGGTCTGTACACACTGATAGAGATGGTTAGGCTAAATTCATTTATTTGTTCATTCACCCATTTTTCCACTTCATGGACATGTTTTGAAGTTCCCAGTTGTTTGTAGGAGGTATGGATGTACTTCATAAATCCTTTCAAATGCCTTTTATTGATCTGTCTCGTGGTATCATTGAATATATTCAGTAAAAACATTTGAGTTGATAGTCACTGCAGCACACTGTACTTTCTGGCTTCTTCCAAGCTTCGAGCCATTTTATTTTTAAGGATTGTATTCCTGCACATTCTAGGGAACAGCATTTATACAGTTAAGCTAATTATGAGTAACTGCAGGTACAAAGATTGTCGGAGGCTGGCTCTGGCAGGTCCAGGGGTCTCTGAAGGATGGACGATGTCGGTGAGAGAGAGAGTGAGAGAGCCCCGAGATTCTTTCTGGTCACCAGGCAGGCATCTCTGTCCTGTCGGTTTTGGCGTCTTTATTTTAAGGTTCAACAATAACATGACATCAGAAGACAGAATTTTTACAGGGGCTAATTATTTGTAATAAGATGCTTTGATCAATGGAAGATGTACAGAAACAGGCTTTACAAAAGTATTCTTGCAGAACCTCCCCATATTCTTGACGTCAGTCCCCCAGATTAAGATACTAACAAACTTATCTTACTTTGCATGGATAGGCCTCTAGACATTTTTTAATCACAAGAGGAAGAATGTATATTAGGCTTGTTCCTAAGTTGCTTGAGCAAACCTTCTCCTTGATGCTGAATGTACAAGCACAATCGGGGCCGTAAATGTGTCAGTCTTTGCATCTGGGTTTATGTTTTACCTACTCTTATCTATCCTCATCCCAGCTGCCGGTGTAAGGGAGGGGGTTTGTGGGATGTAGGCCTTGAGGAAGGGACTGCTATGCTTCACCAGTTAGCAAAGATATATGTAATGACTTATGTTCTGCCCTCATCTGTACCTTAACTTTAAATTAGGCTCTTTGTCTCGGGGTCAGGCTCAATTGTAACTCTTGTGTTCTTAACCCCCTTTATTATCTAAGTCTTGGATCTGCATGGTCCATAGGAAGAGCCTTTTGACAATCATCCACAGAGTTTTCATCTAAAATCTCTTTTGTAAAGGTAGGATTATGCTTCTCCTTATGAGGTATCTGTGTTCAGAATATGGGTCTGATATAGAATATTGTGAGGCCTGGTCAGTACCAGCAGGCTCATTTCCAACATGAGCCAGTAGTAGCAGAAAGAGATACCAGTTTTCGTTTCTCATGGCAGGAGCTGTGCAAACATTGCCATTTCCTTGCTGTGACTGCCCTCCAGAGAGGCCGGTGTGGCTCCCGGCAAAAGATCCTAGAATATGAATCTGACAAAGGACTGGGCCACATCTATAAATAAACTTGGTCTGCCTCTGGAACTCTCCTTCTGGAACTTGGAGATGTTGTTCCAGCCAGAAATCTGCTATTTCCTCATTCCCACTCTTTTATTCCTAGGAGCAAGAAATGTATCCAGATGTGTCAGCCTATCCTTGGTTATTCTACCATTCCATCCCCAGCCCTATGACATTTTCAGGGCTGACAGCAGTCATGGAATATAATGGTGTATATTGAACTTGCAGTAAGCTGAACCTTCTGGTCTTTTTTACAGGAATATATTTGATCCATCATTGGAGACTGTCCGGACTTTGTAAAATATTATTTGGCATACAACACATTGGCTATCCTGATCAGTTTTGACATCCAAAATTAGAAAAATGTAACAACTTTGTTTTCAGGTTGCTAAAACAGAGCCACATAATGGGGCCAAGGACAGACTCTTGACAGTTAAAAGCCTGCCCCCAGGTTGAGACAAATTCATTAAGCAATGTGTATATTTCTGGGTGTAGAAGGGAATTCATTTAAAGCATCTGGTCTTTTCTTACTTTCTCCTTAGCTATTTTGGAGTTTCTTTCTTTTATAAACATCTTACGTATTTAATTTTAAAAATAAAAACAAATTAGAAAAACTGAGTAACCGTTTGCACATGGTTAGAGCTCAAAGCTGAGCCGCTGGCTGGCCAATGGACTTACAAGTGCAGTGTGCTATATGAGGCGCAAGTCTTTTGCCGACACCACAAGGGTCTCTAGCCCAATGAGTAGAATTTAGTAGTAATTCTAGTTAAAAGAAAACAAAACAAAAACAAAACAAAACAAAAAAATATTAACCTTGATCTCTCTTTGTAATAATCTTTACATTGAGTTTGGGATAAATACCTTCTAAATTTAGTTTAAAAACTATTTTTTATTCCTTCTAATATTTCCTTCCACAACCTCAGTTCATTTCTGATGTGTCATTTTCATACTATTCTAACAAGTCTGTCAGACTTAAAAAAATGCTCACAAGCTTCTCTTTCCTTATTCCTGTTGTACCCTGTCAGTTCAGACAACTTCTTGTGTGGTCCCATGGATTTTTAGGTGCCTCCTGCACATATGCACGTATGCATGTTTCCTCACCAGTGTCACTGATGATTGCCTTGTCAGAAATTCTCCCTGACTCTGTGCTTCCTGATTATGCAATTATCGTTATTTATTTATCTTCAATTTTAAAAGTGTAAGATATCAGCTCTTTTTAAATTCTATTCATTGTTTCTGAAGACTATTCTATTTTCTAGGATTAAGTCCCCATTTACCAGTCTTCCTTTATTCTGTTCTTAGTGGTTCCTAATTTGGCGATTTACAAATCCAAGGTAATAGGATAATTCGCTTCCTCAGTTCTCTTTTGAAGTTCCTAGTTTGAGGCTTTAGTTTACCAACCAGTTCATACTGTTGGTCGTAATTCAACCTTTCCTTCATTGTTTCTCCAACTAATAGAAGGAGAAACTGTCTTTTTTTTAATGTTTTATTTATTTCTGAGAGAGAGAGAGAGAGACAGCGTGAGCAGGGGAGGGTCAGAGAGAGAGGGAGATACAGAATCTGAAACAGGCTCCAGGCTCTGAGCTGGCAGTCAGCACAGAGCCCAACGTGGGGCTCAAACCCACAAACTGTGAGATCATGACCTGAGCCGAAGTCGGAGGCTTAACCGACGGAGCCACCCAGGCGCCCTAAAACTTTTAACAGACTTAGACTTTGAGTAGATTTCTGAATAATCAGTTTCTGAATACTCTGTTGTCATCTCTGCTAGTTTTGCACTGTTTATCAAGAAAGCATCCTTCATACCTTCCATGGGGTGGAGCAGTTTGGTGTTCTATGACTTTGGCCCTCTAACCTGTCTCAGTTCATCACAGTAATTCCACCTTCAGCTTCAGATTTGTCCATCAGGTTTAACTCTTTAACATCTAAGAGAAGCTTCTTTCCCTTAATTAGATTAATTTCTCTCATGTGAGGTAAAGATCTCCTTATCTCTACTCCCTTTTAAATCCTATCTGGCCAAATGTTGATGATTCCTATGAAGTCCTGTTAACTCTAATATTAAAGTTTTAAAGTCAGTATCTTACTTATGATTTATGTGTTAATATTTGACTGCTTCAGGCCACCAGTTTGGTTTCTGGCCTTTTCCTTGTGAGTTTCTGGGTGTTTTCTCCACCATTATTATTCTTCACAGAACTATTAAATGCTATAGCATTTGGTTTATAGTATTTTTGTTCTGTTATTTATTTCAGTTTAAGCCTGCTTTCTCAGGTTAGTACATATTCTTCCAAAAAAGTAGTTCTTACAGTAAAATGCATTCAGTCTCTTGCTAAGAGCCTGTAATTGTGACATCTTAAATCTTGGTCAAAAATAAAATTTGTGCATTATAACCATGTTTTTGTAGCCAGCTATTCATTTCAATGATCTTCCTTCTATTTAAAGTCACAGCCCTTAGGTGATGTTCTGAACTTAGGTTGTTTGTAGGTTATCTGCTTTGGGTTAATCCTCTGATAGTGCTGCTGGCTTCTGTTAAAAATTAAAAAAAAAAAAAAATA
>NW_027530190.1:2335162-2383345 GCF_008692635.1 Crocuta crocuta | reverse complement strand
AATAGCTGCGCATTCTTATTCCATCTCTAAGATTACTCACATTTGTCAGCTAAAAGATAAGGTGAATTAAAATTGTTAAAATGTGACCTGGGATTAGCTGAATTAAAATGTCTTATGAAAAGTGTCAGAAATTGTGATTTTGTATAATGCAAATCAGAGGGACCTGTGAATTTGTATGTGAAAATATTCCCACATTATAACTTTTTAGAAGAGCAATACTTCAGTTCCTTCCTTAAGATTTAAGATTATAAATTTTTCTTCAATTTCTCATTACTTCTTGCCTATATTTTTGAATTTCTTAAAAGAGCTGTATTTAGCATAAAGGTGGGAACAACCTAAATGTCCATCAATAGATGAATGAATAAATAAAATGTGGTGTGTACATACAGTGGAATATTACTCAGCTTTAAAAGGAAAATGAGGGGCGCCCGGATGGCTCAGTCAGTTAAGGGTCCGACTTCGGCTCAGATCATGATCTCCCAGTTCGTCGGTTCGAGCCCCACATCGGGCTCTGTGCTGACAGCTAGCTCGGAGCCTGGAGCCTGCTTCAGATTCTTTGTCTCCCTCTCTCTCTGACCCTCTCCTGCTTGCACTGCCTCTCTCTCTCTCTCTGTCAGAAATAAACATTACGAAAAAAGGAAAATGAATTTTAATACATGCTGCAACATAGATGAAACTTGAGGACATTATACTAAGTAAAATAAAGAGAGAGAGCATAACTACTGTATAATTCAGTGTTTATGAGTTACCTGGAATAGACAAAATCATAGAAAATAGAATAGTGGTTACCAGGGCTTAGGGGAAGGGGTAAAAGAGGAGTTATTATTTACTGACTACAGAGTTTGGGATGATAAAAACGTTCTGGAAATAGTGGTGATGGTTGCATAATAACATGAATGTACTTAATGCCACTGATGACCTTAAAAAAGGTTAAATGGCAAATTTTATGTTACATCTATTTTACCGCAGTAATAACAAACAGAACTACACTCCTGTATCGAAGCTGCCTGCCACAAAGTTACTGTAATCTGAATTGAGTGGTTAGAGGGATCTCAGTGGACTGGCACCAAGGTTAAGATGTCATGGCCATGGTGCTTCAAGTTTCCCTTCCATTAGCTATTGAAACTCAGAATGAGAAATGTGCTGGAAATGCTGTTCACTGTCACAGAACATCCTAGTTAAAACCAACTGTTCAGACATAACCTTCTCAGAGAAATATGTATACATTGAGACCCATAGCCTTAGGTTGATGACGTTTCCTCCACGGTGTTTTCTAGGTTTGCTCCTCAGGTGAACGTGTACAGATTTGGCCAAGTGTGTACCTTTGTTAACCATAATCTTGTCTCTGTAACCCAGACAGAAGTGCAGTTGGTGAAGGCTGGGATCTTAGATTAAAAGCTTAAACCAAATCCCCCAGAGCCTTAGCTAGTCTTGTTAACCCCTGCTGTGGGTGCCTCTGCTTCAGGCATTTAGCCGCTCCAGCAGCAGGAGCTTGTTGTCCATTTGATTTGGTTTCTTCATGGCTGTAATCTTATGATTACATGTTGGTCATTCTCCCCTTCCTTTCTGCTCTCAGAGCAGCCCGAAACACGGCCACAGTGAGCGCACAGTGAGGCTCTTGTCGCAGACTGTGCTCCCCGCCTGGTCCCCCTGTAGATGGCTGTCGTGCCCTGCACGGTCTCACGCTTCATTTTTCTTGCAGTTTCACCACTCCGAGTGCCTCTCAACCTGGCTGCTCCATTTCATCGCCACGAACTACCTCATCTTCAGCCAAAAGCCTGAGTTTCAGGATCTTTCAGGTAGGTTGGCAATTACTATTTTGAGAAGAAAATTGAGTTCTTGGTTCTTAAATTTGAGACATAATTTGTAGGGATAGTAGTTGTTTAAAAAAAGTAAAAATAAAAAAGCGTCATACATTTCTTTAAATAGTGCAGGGGCTCCTGGGTGGCTGGCTCAGTTGGTAAAGCATCTGACTCTTGAACTCAGCTTAGGTCTTGTCACAGGATGGTGAGTTCTAGCCCCATATTGGGCTCTGCATAGGGTGTGAAGCACTTACAAAAAAAATACTCAGTGTGGTAATTGAGGACTCTCTACCTTAGAATCAGCTGGCTATACAAGTAGCTTGACCTATGTCACACAAGAAGTTTTCTAATGATTGTTTTATAGCTTCCATCCATTTTTAAATGCACCTTTTTTTTCTGAAGTAGAGAGATAAGGTGACCTCAGGTGGCATTTGATTGTGATTAAAGAGATTTTGGTTTTAATCACCTAAGTCAGGAGCAAAATTTAAATAGTACAGATTTCAAAAGGCTTTTTTTGTGAAAGAATTGAAACTATCATTTAGTGTTTATATCAGTTCTATTGTTCTGATATCTATATCTATTTAAGTATGTATAGGAATCCATTAAATTACTTGGGAATAACAGGTTTTTTATTGATGAATGTTGCAAAACTTCCCGACAGAGAGTATATATAATGTGATCTGTAAGGTAAATTATAAACATTAAAAACCAATCAAAGTGTGAGCTTCTGAGTGCCGCATAAGAAAAAAGAAAATGAGAACAAAATAGTCATCAGAGTAACAGTTTAGATACAGTGCTTTCCTCATGTTACCTAGAATAGGCTCAAGGAGTAATCAAGTTAAAAGGCAAAGGAAATTAAAGATCACCTAGTTAAGTAGTTTCAAACTCTAAACAGGGACACGTCCTTGGAGATAGATGCCTGAAGGTTTTCTGAGGTGGGGGCAGAGAGCAGGGAGTAGCTGAGGGAAGAAGGAAAGAAGAGCAGGCTGAAATTTGTACTTCATGGATGCCCCTGCTTTTATATCTTAGAGTTTTCCATAAAATTTTACTTGTAAAAGATAATCTGCTGCTAACAGATTTGAAAATCCCTGGTTTCTTTCAGCTTCTTGCACAGTTTAGGAAACCAGGAAACACAGAGTCTGTTTTTGGCAGATAGATTCAGTTAGTCGAAAACATTGTATGCCTACTGGGAGCCTTACATAGAATTTAGCTATTAGTGCAGTAGAGCAACATAATAAATTGAAGTCGAATATACATATTTACTAACCGTATACTTTGTGCAAGAAAGAAATAAACCATTCCATTCATAAAGATAAGGCATGCTTCTTGGTGTTAGCAGAGACATTCTTATACAGTTATTCTGTAAGAAGTCCATTCAAAGTGAAAGGAACAAATATTGTGATTTTAGAGCCACTTTCATCATGCTGCCTTAGGTCCCCTTCATTTGTAAAAGAAGAATAAGATTATTTTCCACTTACTGTCTTGTATAGAAATGTGCCACACATGGAGTACTATTAACATCCTTAGGAGAAAGGTGCTCCATGAATCTGTTGGGTTATACATTTTTATTTTATTTTATTAGTTATACAGTTGACTGTGAATTATGTTATGACTGCCTGGCAGAGTGAGAAGCAGGACTCCAGTGTGTCCTTTGAGAAGGCAGGGTGAGAAGATGAGGCTGTGTCAGTGATGGTCTTAGAATCCTTGAATGGGAGTTAAAAAGGTATCAGGAGTGTTCTGATTCACTGATTATCTGTTTATGTTCAGGACCTGCTGTGGTGTGTCCTTGTAGGCAGTGAACAAAGCCTCTGGTGGATAAGGGAGAATTTGCTAGTCTAACTTAGTAGTCACAAACTAGAAATCTGTGGGTTGAATGCAGCTGAATATAGTTTGCCAGTGGTTTTATTCGGGTTACTTTTTTTTAGTGGTCACCATGTAAAAATTGTAACATGACACACTTCTGGCTTCTTTGAAAAGTTGGAAGATCTGGTTACTCTGGACCCCTCTTCCCACATGGCCACAACCTGGAACTGAGCAAGTAGCTGCCCTTTTAAAGGAGCATGTCCCCTCCAGAGTATCCTAGTCACCTCTCCTCCTCCGTGTTGCCTTATACTTCAACTCTTTCACAGGGTCACTTGAAGTTGGAAGGGTTCTTGTCACCATCAATTTACAGGTCCCTTAAATAATTTCCCATTTCTGGTTTCAGAAAAGTATCAAATTATTATTGGAATTATGTGAACTCTTTTCTCTTGAATAAGAATTCTTCTTTGAGGTTGTTTAGAAATTGAAAAGTAAGAGTAGACAAGATGTTATGTTAATGCTGGCATTGATGCAACAAAACTTAGTCAAATAGCTTTAAATTTTAGATACATTTTATATGTTGGACTCTTTTGAAAACAAATAGCAATACACAAGAATATGAGTTACCCTTGACATTTATGGATTCATTATTCCCATAGTTTAATTTAGCCCAATATTATGTTACATATTATATATTACGAAGTTTTTTGGTCTTATTTTAGTTTTTGTTGGCTGCCAGAGCTTACCTGTGATAATTTTTCTCTCTGTTTTTTTAAATTGTAACTGAGGGAGTAGTCTTAGGTCTTCTTTTCTTCCTAATGAAACTACAACTAACTTCCTTGAGCTGCTAGACTGTTTCTTTATATCCAGGTCCTGCAGCCTGGATCAGGTCCTCATTAATCTGAATTATGATATAAGAGGTCAAACAGTAGATGGAGAAGTGGGAACTGACTTAGCAGAAGGAAATCTAAGTACCCACGGATGGCAATACTATGAGAAACAAGCTGGTTCACCCAGCAGAATATCAAGAAGCCTTAGAAATCTCAGGGACCAGGTATTTCAGAAAGCAGAATGAGGCTTGGGGCTGAAAGCAGTAGAATTAGTTGAAAGTTGATGAAGAAGCTTTTGCTGCACTCCATCTCACCCAGGCAGGCAACTCCTTCTCCCTCATCATCCTGGAATGGGAGGTTTATTCCTGGAGAAATTAAACCAAAAAAGTTATAGAATCACAAACTCCAGGTATAGCTGAGATTGGTTTAAGGAGCTAGACTGAAAACTTAGGAGTCATGTGTAATTGTGCATGTTGTACAGTAAGCCTCCAGCCTCTTCCTAGAATTTCTGGAAGCTGGGTGTTTGCCACCTTGACTCCTATACTCTAGGCATGAAATTGAACCATATTTCTCTGGTCTCAGAGAACAAATTTATAGGTACGTTCATTTGGGAATTCTCTCAGTGAACCCAACAAGTATCTGCTCAGTTATTCCACCAGTCAGTAAGTCCTACTCATGACCACAAGATATCCAAACAGCTTTCTAATATCTCACTCTTAAATGTAAGGAGACATCCGAGGATCTGCAGGTATTTTAGGCAGTGTCCAATATGGAAAATAGATACCAAAACCAAAATAAAATTAATAAAAACAGAAGAGAAAGGATTTAGAGGAACAAAGAATAGGAAAAAAAAACCCTTTAAAAATTATAAAATTAATATCTTGAAAGAATAAGAGACATAAATCCATAAAGCAGAATACAGTGTTATTTTAAAAAACAATATTTATAGAGCCAGAAAGTAGAACGATGATTGTGAGGGACTAGTGGGGACAGGTAGGGGAGAGTTGTTTAATGGATGTAGAGTTTTAGTTTTGCAAGATGAAAAGAGTTCTGGAGATTGGTTGCACAACAGTGTGAATGTGCTTATTTGTATACTTAAAAATTGTTAAGATAATAAATTTTATGCTATGTGTGTTCTACCATAATTTAAAAAACAATACAGGAATAAGAAATTGTTCTTGGAAAATAAAACAAAAAATAAAGGAGTTGAAACAACTATATACTAATTGAAAGATAAAGATAAGGACATCTCCCAGAAAGCAGGACAAACAGCTAAAGAGACAAGAGAGGAAGTTAAAAAAAAAACAAAAAACTGGGGTCAGTCCAGGAGACGAAGTATCTGAGTAATAGAAGTTAATACAGAATAAAACTAGAGAGAAAATTAGCAAAGAAATAATTCAAGGAGTTTTCCTAGTACCAAAGAACCCAACTCTTCGGATTGAAAGGATCTGCTGAGTGCTCGGTTTTTTGAGTGAACAAGGCCCATCACTGGGACATGCAAGAACACCGACTACAAATAGAAAAATCTAAAACTCTTAAAAGAACACAGAGGACTTACCAAGAACTATGAATCTTAATGGTAGTAGAGTTTTCAATAACTTTGGAAACTAGAATGCAGTGGAATTCTGTCTTCAACATCCTAAAGGAAGTTTTCAACGTAGAATTCTGTACCAAACCTAATTATCAGTTGTGTATGATAATAGGATAAAGAGGATCAAGATGTTGCATCACAAGCAAAGCCTCAAAAATACTTCATATGTACCCCTTTTTTCAGGGAGCTAATAAAGGTTGTGCTTCACTAAAACTAGAAAATAAACTGAATGAAGGACCTAGAGTCTAAGAGTGGAGGGATCCAACACAAAAGCATGAAGCAGGCCTAGAAGGCAAGAGGGTGCAGGGCACTGAGGGCTCTCTGAGCCCTGAGGGCAGGGCTCTGAGGAAGGGAGATCTCCAGGGCAACCACAGGACCAGCAGCTGGTACCAGAGTGGTTAGATTATCTGGTGACTGTGGTTGGGGGAGAATGGAATTGAGTGGATGTTAAAGAGTTTGGAAGGAAAAGTCAGCTATAAAGAAAACTAACTAAATGAAAACCAAGTCTGTTATCCTCTCCAAGAAAAATTAGTCTTATTTGGGAGGGTAAAGAAAGGAACATAAATACTACTTGATGAAGCCATGGGCAAGATGTATATTATTGTAAATCACATAATATAAATCCTGATGACTGATTTAACCAAAATTGTGCTAAACAATTTTGGAAGCATTGAGGGAAAGGCCGAGGATATATAGCAGAACTTGGATCCCGTTGATTAAATAAGGAATCAATAGTTACTATCTAAACTTGATCCAAAATAAAGTATTTGCGATTAACATTGTTTTTTCTAAAAATTTTAGTGGAAGAACGCAGTTTTGTTGAAAAGCACAGATGGCCATCGAATATGTACTTGAAGCAGCTTGCGGAATACAGGAAGTATATTCACTCCCGGAAGTGTCGTTGCTTAGTAATGTAACCCAGAGCTTTTATATACATACACTTTTTATTATTATTATTATGAAGAAGAATGGGATACCTCTGTGTTCCAGTAAGATTCTGTGACTGAAACCAATATGGGCGTTAAAAATAATTACCATACAGCTCAATGTGTTTGTTCTCTGGAAAAACAAAACAACAACAAAAAAAACTACTATTGTGATCTTAAAAGGGAACAAAATATACTGTAGGCTAAAACTAAGGCATCATCACCCTAGTCTATAAAGCTGTTGTACAGCTACTTTTTCCCTTTAAGATGCCCTGTTGCTTTAGTGATACTAGTACCCTTCCCAGTTAAGAAATGTTTAAATTAAGAAAAAAAATCATGTAGGATTAATTTTAAAATTTCATCATGTCTGATTAATTGTTCTATTAAAATAAAGGGCATTTTAAAGACCCAGTAGGACTATTTCAATAATGAAAAATCTAGGGTAAAGCTGATCAGTCTGAAATTTTAAGAAATAGAAAGTTGCATGGAATTTTGAAAGTGAAATGCCATGTGGTTTCAAATCACTAACAAGTTTTGAACCATCGTGAAAAAAAAATTATTTTTCTGTGGATAACCCAGCTGAGCCACGTTGTCTCCTCTCTGGATTCTGACTGGGCAGGAGAACCTACACAGGGCTGGCTGTAAGGCCATGTAACCTTCGTAGTCACAAGGGCCCATGCTTGGTTCAATGCTCTGCCATTGCCATCTTGAAATTCTTAATAATATTTAAAGAAAGGCTCTGCATTTTCACTTTGTACTAGGCCCCCAAATTATGTGCATCTCCTGGTAGGATATGTACTGTATTTTCATGCTCAAACGTCATTCTCTCTGAAAGCAAAAAAGAGTCATTGACATCAAGGGAAGAGAAGGAGGCTTGCTGGAAGGAAAAGATCACTTGGGGTTTCCCATCCTTGAGGAAGTCTATGTCACTGAGGGCCTCTGCTGCCACCTCCATGGGCAAGGGAGGTGTGCCTTGTGTTGTCTCCGTGTTGGAACACTCACAGCTCTGGCTCCGTAACAGCTGAACAAATGCTTTCTTGATCATCCTGAGACCAGGATGTGAGTAAAAGTGACTGACCGGTGTGGCTTTAATGCACATTTATAAAGATGCTCATAGGAAGAGATGCTTTCTAGAGAATTTGTAATCAAAGACTCAAGAGTTTTTTGTTTAATAACTTACTAAGCTTAGGATGACAGCAGCTTGAATTGTTTGAATTCTGAGGACCGAAGGTTATTTAATGAGGAGTAGCCTAAACCTTGTCCTTCAAGATAACCCAGTAAGTTAAAAGAAAGGCTATAAATCAGAGACTCATTACATGTAGAGAAACTAGTACTAGGATAGGATTATACTTTCTCTTGTATCACATGTCAACAGAAATAATTACATCAGAAGCTCACAAGCCGAGAGATGGAATACCAGATTACTATTTACTGTTAACATCATTTTCATTTGTAATTCCGTATTGGTATATAATTTTCTTTTTATTCCTAATGACTTTCGAGGACACCTAGTTTTTCCAGCTACTCAAAGGTTTAATTAAACAGTTTTATACCATAGTATTAGACATAATACTATACAGTTAGTCCTTGGATGTATATCAGCACTGTTAGAGTAAGACCGTAAAAAAGCCCTATATATATATATCTTCTAAGAAACCTGATTTTAATTAGATTGTATTGATGAAGGTTACTGGAATGCATTTTATGTTTTTTGCATTTTGATCAGTTGAGTTAATCAACTATTGGCAAATCCCATTTGGCAAAGATAAGCATTGTAAAGAATAAATACTATAGTAGATATCTGGAAATTCATATTTAAAGTCTTTTAAAACACAATGACAGTCTTATGTTCTTCCTAAGTGTAGTTTTACCCCTGTGTGAATTACAGCACTTAAAATTCTAAATTAGTAACTTTTAATCTAGAAAATTGAAAAAATATTAAGTTCTAAAGCAAAATAAAGTATTTCTCGAAACTACTGTCTAACATTTACAAAGACCATAGATACTTTTTAGGTTGTTTGACCTGAGTGGGAGTTAGGATTGAAGCTGGTGCTCTGGAGTATTGAGCATGTAGTTTTTATTATGAAAGTTCTTTCACAAATGTATGCTTTGTGCTCATCTCTGCTTCAACATATTTACCAATCATTTTAATTAGAGAAGATACTGTGTGGTAGAACTAAGGCCTTTTCTTTGTGGGCCAGGTTTCCACCTTATATAACCCTTTGTATACTTCTGACTACTCTCTGTTCATATTATAAAAGAGTAGGCTTATAAAATAGATGTTTCAGTAACGTAACTGAAATTCTCTCTGTCCAAGCCAGCATGGTGGCTTCATATCGGACAGTAGCAGAAAACTGAAGAATTGGATGAAATTTAATTTCTAAGGCAAATGAATTTTTCAATTGTAATTTTAAAAACTACACTACACTGACATAGTTAATTAGAAAAAAAATTTCCTCAAGAGTACTTTATTTAAAGCATCTGTTTAACTCAATCTTTAATAATTTTGCTAAGAAGGGTATGTGTGTATTTTAATATAGCCTGACTTGGATTTATATGTTTTTAGTTTTAGTATTTAACATTTTGTAACAAATAAACTTTTTTTAAAACAAGTTTAACACAGTGTCCTGCAGTTATTTTTACCTTGGATGTTGAAATGCTGAAATAAATTTGGGAATACTGCCTGTGTTTTTCAAGCATAATTACGTTTCACAGATAATTTCCCTTATGTTGTTGATGCCTATGATGAGATAAAAAAATTATATTGCCTTTAACAGCTGGTGCTGGCATTTCTCTTACCAAAATAACTGCTTTTATTTAGAAGAATGCTTTGGTAATTATTTAGCACACAAGTGAGCCCTGTGGGATTGAGTGTTGGCTGGGGCCAAGACTTGAGAAATAAGAAGCCATTCTGCATAAAATAGAGTTAAGAACTTGGAACTTTACAACAAAATGAAAAGGCAAGCCACTGAATGGAAGAAGATACTTGCAAATCATTTATCTTATAATGAGTTAATATCCAAAATATGTAAAGAACTCCTATGTCTCAATAGCAACAAAACAAAATAAAACAATGTGATTGAAAAATGGGCAGAGAATCTGAATAGAGATTTTTTTCCAAAGAAGACATAGGGTCAACAGGAACATGATAGGATGTTCAACATCACTCATCATCAGAGAAATGCAAATCAAAACCACTCTGAAGTATCACATTACACCTGTCAGAATGACTATTTCCAAAAAGATGAGATAACAAATATTGGCAAGGATGTGGAGAAAAGGTAACCTTCATGCAGTGCTGGTGGGAATGTAGATTGGTACAGCTGCTGTGGAAAACAGTGTAGAGGTTCCTGAAAAAATTAAAAACAGAACTACTGTATGATGTTGCAATTCCACATTTGAGTATCTGAAAAAAAAAAAAAAGAAAATGCCAACTGGAAAAGATATCTGTACCTCCATGTTCATTACAGCATTATTTACAACAGCCAAGACATGGAAACAACCTAAGTGTCAATGAATGAATGGATAAAGAAAATGTAGTGTATATACACAGTGGAATATTATTCAGCCATAAAGTATGAAATCTTGCCATTTGTGACAACATGGATAGTCCTTAAGGGCATTATGTTAATTGAAACAAGGATAAATACCATGCGAACTCACTTATATGTGGAATTTTAAACAACAACAGAAGCCACCAAGCTCATAGATACAGATAACAGACTGGTGTTTACCAGAGGTAGAGGCTGGGGATTGGGGATGGGTGAAAAGGGCAAAGGGAAGCCCAAAAGTATAAACTTCTAGTTATAACATGTCATCATCGGATGTAATGCAAATTATGGAAACTAGTCACAAGAAAAAAATTGTGACCGTGTGGTGATAGATGGTAACTAGACTTACTGTGGTGATCATTTCGTAGTATATACAAATATTGAATCATTATTTGTATACCTGAAACTAATAATGATGTTACATGTCAGCCATATCTCAATTTAAAAAAAAAAAAAAGAGTGTGGAACTTTCCATGGCCAAGGAGGTCAGATAGGAAGAGAAGAAAGATGAGGCAACATAATGTGAAAATGGAGTGTGCGTTATATAATACAATTCCTCCCCAAGTCACCAACTTGCCAGTAAAGTCTACTAAACAAATAAAGGCCTCTACAGTTCCCCTGGAATTATGGTCCTCCCACAAATATGACCTGGCAACACACTCTCCCAGATGACCCCTACTGCCTACAGAAGAACTTCCACAGTCTGCACGGCCTGCATGGCCTTTCATAACTAGCCCCATCCGTTCTGCCTGGACACGTGGAATCCAGCCGCATCGACTATGTACTTGCACACCACTCACTCTTCCCATGGCTTGGATTGGATTGCCATTCCCTATACATTTTGCAGACTCCTGCAGATCCTGTAAAACCCCACTTACATATCATATCTCTTTTGCTCTGTAGGACTCAAGAATTGCTTCTGCCTGTGAGTAAGAATGAATTGCTTCTGCATGTGTCTTTCCTTAGCTCTTTATTCATGCCCATTTTATGGCACATTTTGCATTTTAGATACTAATATATTGGTGGTTTCTGGCTATAATTTAAGGGCAAGGACCATGTCTTGATTATTCTTCACGACCACCTCCCCAACCCTCCAATAAGCATGGGACTGACATAGACTCTGTGAAATAAATAGCCCTGAACAGGCCAGATTGCTTCTTTTGGAACAATAATCAAGAACTTGTTAATGCAAGTGAGTAATACCCTCACACTTGAGGCTTTCTTTGTCCTGTGTCAGGAGTAGCCAGAGTTAACTGGCGTGTGGGACTTGGAGCCACCATTGTGGTTGACTCTCTGGGGACTTGATGAACAGAATGAAAGAGTGAGAAGTGCTGGACCATTGAGAGGGATGCAGAACATATACAAAATGGTCCTGGTGACACCTGCCTGGGAGTCACCATTGGAGGTCAGCAGAAAGATGAGCTGGGGGGACAGAGAGGTTTCTGTTGTGAATAAGAGGGGAAACTGCTCCCAGTGCTGCACATGTTTGCATGCAGATGATCCTATAACTGCATGTAAGTGATTTCCCTGGGTGGTGAAGCTCTGTTCTCAAACTCTTGGTTGTCCTACTTAAGTGTCAGAGCTTGATGTTCTTAGAGGCTGAGCTTAGCCCCTCATCTATGCCTATCTTGTTTCTTCATGCCTCTTATTTTTGTTTCCAAGAATGAGTGTCCTTTTGTTTTATTTTTTTTTCCTCTAGCAGCCACATCACCACTAGAACACCTTTCTCTTAATACTTACAACTTCTGTGATTCCAGAGTTGCCATGGTTAAGTCTCTGACGTCCCATGTTCAAACAGAACAGTTCAACAGCCAAGCATTATTCAACAGTTTCTCATTCTTTTTACTTTTTTATTGTTAACTTTTTCTAACAGGTAACATGTCTGTGGGGTTGAAAGTTGAAAACAACATAAACAATATACTTTGGGAAAAGAGCCCTTGCTCCCATTTCTTTCCCTTTATCCTATTTCCCACATTCCCCATAGGTAATCACTCACATTAGTTTCTTAGGCATCATTACAGTATTTACTTATGTGAATATGAGCAATGAAAATGCACATTCTCATTTTCCTCTGTGGTAGACAGAATAATGACTCCCCCCGCCCCCCCAAATATCCACATTCTTAACCCCACATGTTGAAGACCGGCTCCAGCCAGGGTCCAGGGGTCCCTGAAGGATGGACGGTGTGGGCTAGAGAGAGAGAGAGAGTGAGAGAGCCCCGAGAGCCTTTCTGGTCACCAGGCAGGCATCTCCACTCTTGACTGGGGCTCAACTTTATTTTATCATTAAATGTTTAGGGGATGACACAGAAATGGCATTTGCCTTAGACAATGATTTCTGATAACAAACTTCTTTGATATGTAAGAATTTCCCAGAACATAGATTTGTAGAAGACTCATGCATAACCTTTATCAATAGTGATTGAGGTAGGGGATTTAGATGCTTATCCTATGGGGAAGGAAGGTATCTTTAGCACAACAGACAATGTTTTTAGCATAAAAGGGTGATGTTACTTCTCTGTGAGCAGGGGTCAAACAGGTCGTTCAGGAAACACCTCTGCTCCCATAATCACAAAAGAAGGAGTTCCTCAATAGGTTCCTTCACAGGGAGCAAGCAGCATATTCAAGGCCAGAATAAGTCACTCCAAATACTTGATAATAAATGCCTTGGGGGGAGGCGGCTAGTGCCCCAAGCAGAAACAATTGGGTGGGGGTAGATATCTGCCCTTAACTCTAAATTAGGCCCTTTGTCTCAGGACCAGACTCAAGCCCCCTTTATTATGTAAGCCTTTCATCTGCAAGGCCTTTTGGAAGAGCCTTTTAACAATCATCCACAATGTTTTCATCTGAAATCTCTTTGGAAAAGGCAGGGACATGCCTTTCCTTTATGAGCAATCTGTGTGGGGAATATCGGTCTGATGTGGAATATTGTGAGGCCTGGTCAATACCAGCAGCCTCACTTCCAACATGAGCCAGTAGTAGCAGAAGGAGATACCAGTTTTCGTTTCTCATGGCAGGAGCTGTGCAAATGCTACCATTTCCTCGCTGTGGCTGTCATCCAGCGAGGCCACTGTGGCTCCCAGCACCCAGAACCTGAAAATGTTACTTTTCATGGCAAAAGGGATTTTTGCAGGTGTGATTAAGTTAAAGATCTCGATATGGGGAGATTATCCTCAATGAGTCCCTGATAACCTCAAGTGCCTTTATGAGAGGGAGGCAGTACAGTAAGAGTTACAACAGGAGACAATGTAGGGAGGAGGGACTTAAAGGTGAGGAAAGGGCCATGCGCAAAGGGAGAAGGGTAGTCGCTAGAAGCTGAAAAAGGTAAAGAAAGGGATTCTCCCCTGAGCCTTCAAAGGGAACCAGCCCTGCTGACAACTTTAGCCTAGTCAGACTGATTTTAGACTTCTGACCTCCAGAACTATAAGAAAACAAATTTGTGTTATTTTAAGCCACTGAGTTTGTGACCATTGTTACAGCAGCAGTAGGAAACTAATACAGCCTTTTCCTTCATACAAAGGTGTCGTGGATTACATCCTTTGTTCTCAAGACCATTTAAGGGGGGGTTGAGTGAGGTCTCAGTACCTTTAACTCAGTAATTCATTAAATCAGTTGTTTGCAAACTGTAACAGTCACCAGAATTACCCGCAGGGCTTTGAAAAGCAAAATGCTGGGCCTCAGCTCCAAAGTTCTGTCTTTGCTGGTCATGGTTGGGGCCTGAGACTTTGCATCTGAAACAAGTTCCTAGGCAATGCTGATACTGCTGGTCCACAGAACACACTTTGGGAACTCATTAAACAATTCCATTTCTCTTCGGTCTGAAGCAGCTGACTATTCCAGGGCCAGCCTCCTCCCCCTCCTCTATCAGTTTGAACTTTGACCTCTAGACCCAAGTCCCTCCTCTGTCTTCTCAATAGTTTTTCTAGCTTTGTCACCATTTCCTCATTTTTCTGTTTCTGCTTCACAAGAGTTTGACGAAAAGCCAACAGTTTACCCTGAGGCCTTGGCCTATGGGGCAGCCAGGCAGAGCAGAGACTGGGGGGTGGGGGGTGGGTTTAAGGGTGGTGAGTCAGGGGAGGGAGGCTGGACGCAGACACTCAGGGTCACACACTAGGCCTGTAGGCCTCACCTCATGCAACTGTTGGCCTTCCAGTCTCCTCTTGAGCTCAGGGTTTCTCTGGGTTTATGCTGTGTGCTGGGCCTTTGACCCTCTTGCCCAAGAGATGATACAGGGCTCTGACTTCTCAATGAATTAAAGCAAAATGAACTTCCAGAAGGCCTTAGACATGGTCTGTATGTGTACTCTTGAAATAGTTTAAATAAGATATGTGAGTCCCTAGATCTAGTTTGTTTACAATGACAGATTTTTCTAGTTTCTCAGTATACATTTTTTACTGAAAATGATCTACCTTGTTTTATCTTCTGATTTTTAAAAAAAGTATTCAGTTGTCCTGTAAGAATTGGAAACAACATTGGAGCATAATCATAAATAATCTACTTTAAACTGAAGGTCCTAGAAGGACAAAGTTTGGTTAAACCAGTTTTATGGGCCCCAGGAATTTTTACCACAGGTGGCAGGGAGTTACTGAGTAACCACTGTCCCCATCACATGGGCTTACTTTGGACTTCTCAACTCTTTTCTCTTCCTCCTCCTGATTTGGAAGTCTTACTTTTACTTTAATAAGTTTAAAGCTGGAGAAAAATAACTAGTTTTCTCAGTTTCAGTTTTCATAAGATTTATGTGTGCCATTTAAAAAAATGTTTATTCATTTTGAGAAAGAGAGAGAGAGAAAGAATGAGAGAGAACGAGTGGGGGAGGAGCAGAGAGAGAGAGAGAAAGAGAGAGAAAGAGAACCCCAAGCAGCGCTCTGAACTGTCAGTGCAGAGCCTGACTCAGGGCTGTAGGACACAACTTAGAGATCATGACCTTCGCCAATATCATGAGTCGGACGTTTAATCAACTGAGCCACCCAGGCACCCCAGGAGCTCTAAAACTTTGATGAACCTTCTTTCACTGAACTATACAAGTGAAGTGAGTGAATTACATGGGCTATAAAATATGCCTAAATAAAGTCATATAAAAACAAGAGAGGAAGAAAGAAGGAAAGGAAAAGGCAGAAAAGAATTAAGTAGGGGAGGGAAAGAAGGGAAGAAGAAGGAAGGAAGGAAGGAAAGAAAATAAAACATGAGTAGCTAGAAAAATGTTTTCCAACTGGTTTAGTAACCACTGTAAACTATTTTGTGTCACTGTTGAGAACTTCAGGACTTATGCCACTTATCAGCTAAAGCCATAAATGGGTTAGAGGACACTAACATGGAAGATACCACTGAAGTGACGTACCAGTTGAGCATCCTTTACATGCAATGCACAGAAAAGCACATGAGAATTTGCAACATGAGTTAGGGGAGGGAAGTGAAAGAGTAATAAATCAGCATTCTCAATGCTTGTGACTCTTAAAAAAAAATCTGAGAGGTGCTTCTTGAGGAAGGGACTGCTAGTTAAAAGCTTTGAGAAGTAATGGGTACTTTATTACTACTTTGCAAATTCAAAATGTATGTTGGTACATTACAGGCTCTGACAAGCTCTGAGGTAAAGCTGCCAGCCTGATGAGGGCTGGCAGCGTCTTCACACATCTGTATGGGTGTCTCTTGGGGGAGATTTGACAGCCTTAGAGCCTTTCCATGCTGCTGCCACTGCTCTGCTGCTAATGCCCAGGACAAATCAAACTTTCATGTCTAACACATCACACATGTTGACCTAGTACATCTGGGTGGTCCAGAGTGTCAGACTGAGCCCACCTACTTATGACCCTAAGTGACCTACCTTTCATCATCCCTCCAAGCTGAAGATGCCTCCCAGGAAGGCTGTTTCTCCTTTGTTGCCCTCTTACTATAGGTCAGTAAAGGGAGAGTTGTAAGTTTGTATGTAGGTGGGATTTGGTGAGGCTAAGAGCATATTTTTTTTTAATACACTTTGTTTTTTAGGCTAGTTTTGGTGCACAGTAAAACTGAGCAGAAGGTACAAGGATTTCCCATATACCCCTGCTTCTACACATACACAACCTCCGCCATTATCAACATCCCTCACCAGAGTGGTGCATTTGTTACAATTGATGAACCTACATTGATATTAGGACTCATTCTTGGTATTGTACTTGCTGTGGGTTTGTACAAATATGTAATAATATGTACCTATTATTATCCTATCATACAGAATAGTTTCATTGCTCTAAAAGGCCTCTGCACTTTGCCTATTCATTCCTCTTTTGCAACCCCTGGCAACTACTGTTATTTTTACTGCCTCATAGTTTTGCCTTTTCCAGAATGTCATATATTTGGAATCCTATAATACATAGCCTTTTCATATTGGCTTCTTTTACTTAGTAATATGCTTCTAAAGTTCCTCCGTCTTTTCATGGCTTGATAGCTTGTTTCTTTTTAGTAATGAGTAATATTCCATTTTCTAGATGTACCACAGTTTATTTTCACTACCACCTACTGAAGGACATTTGAGTGCTTTCAAATGTTGGCAATTATAAATGAAGCTGCCATAAACATCCATGTGCAGGTTTTGTGTGGACATCAGCTTTCATCTGTGGGCAAATACTAAGGAGTGTAATTACTGGGTTATATGTTACAAGTATATTTAGTTTTGTCAGACTCCACCAAAATGTTTTCCAAAGTGGCTGGGCCACTTTGCATTTCCAGCAGCAATGAATTGAGAGTTTTCTCGCTCCATATCCTCACCTGCATTTGGTGGTGTCAGTGTTCTGGATTTGGGCAATTCTAATGGGTGTGTAGCTGTATCTCATTTTAATTTGCATTGCTGTGATAACAGATGATGTGAAGCATCATTTCATATGCATATTTCCCATTTGTATGTTTTCTGTGGTGAAGCAGTTGTTAGGTTCTTTGGCACATTTAAAAATCAGATTGTTTTTTAAACACTGAGTTTTAAGAGTCCTTTCTATATTTTGGGTAACAGTCTTGTATCAGATATACTGTTTGCTAATATTTTCTCCCAATCTGTGGCTTGCTTTTTCATTCTTTTGACTGTGTCTTTCACAGAAAAGAATTTTTAATTTTAATTAAGTCCTGCTTATCAGTTTTTCCCCATAGGTTGTGCCTTTGGTGTTGTATCTAAAAAGTCATCCCCCCTCACAAAAATTTAAAAAATATATATACGTGAAGCGCCTGGGTGGCTCAGTCGGCCAAGCATCTGACTTCGGCTCAGGTCATGATCTCACCGGTGGTGGGTTCGAGCCCCGCATTGGGCTCTGTGCTGACAGCTAGCTCAGAGCCTAGAGCCTGTTTCGGATTCTGTGTCTCCCTCTCTCTCTGACCCTCTCCTGCTAATGCTCTCTCTCTCTCTCTCAGAAATAAATTTTAAAAAATATTTGAAAATAAAAATAAATAAATAAATAATAAAATAAAAAAATAAAAAGTCATACCCAAACCCAAGATCATCTAGTTTTCTACAATGTTATCTTCTAGGAGTTTTATAACTTTGTATATTACATTTAGGCCTGTGAGCCATTCTGAGTTAAGTTTTGTCAGGGTTATGAAGTTTGTATCGAGATTCTTTGTTTTGCATGTGCAAAAAACAATGTCCAGTTGTCCTGTCACCGTCTGCTTCAAGGACAATTTTTGTTGATGGCATCGCCCTTGCTCCTTTGTCAAAAATCAGTTGTCTACATTTATGTGGGTCTATTTCTGGGCTCTCTATTATGTTCCATTAATCTACTTGTCTCTTTTTTCAACAATACCATCTTAATTCCTCTTGCTTTGTAAGTCTCAAAGTCAAATGGTGTCAGTCCTCCAGCCCTATTCTTTAATATTGTATTCAGTATTCTGAGTCTTTTGCCTCTTTGCAGAAACTTTTAGAATGAGTTTGTTGATATCCAAGAATAATTTTGCTGGGATTTTGACTGGATTGCATTGAATCTATATATGAAGTTGGGAAGAACTGACACCTTGACAATATTGACTCTTTCTATCCATGAACATAGAATATCTCCCCATTTGTTTAGTTTTTTTTTTTTAAATCAGACTTCTGAGGTTTTCCTCACATAGATTTTTACATATTTTGTTACACATATACATAAGTATTTTTTGAGGGGTGCTAATATAAATGGTATTATGGTTTTAATTTCAATTCCTTTTGTACATTGCTGGTATATAGGAAAGTGATAGACTTTTTTATATTAATCTTGCTATACAAATTTGCTATAATTGCTTATTAGTTTCAGGAGTTTCTGGGTCTCCCAATCTGTATACTCTCAATTTCTTTTCTTGTATTACTGAACTAGCTTTAATTTCTAGAAAGATGTTGAAAAGGAGTAGTGAGGGGGACATCCTTGTCTTGTACTTGATCTTGGTGGGAAAGTTTCAAGTTTGTCACCATTAAGTATGTTAGCTGTGGGCTTTTTGTGCATATTATTTATCAAGTTGAGGAGGTTCCCCTCTATCCTTAGTTTACTGAGAGTTTTTATCTTAAGTTATTGCTGGGTTTGCCAAATGCTTTTTCTGAATTTATTGATATGATCATGTGATTTCTCTTCTTTTAGCTTGTAAATGTGATTGATTATGTTAGTTGATTTTCAGATGTTGAATCAGCCTTGCATATCTGGGATAGATAAATCCACTTGGTCAAAGTGTATAATTCTTTTTATGCACTATGGGACTCGACCTGCCAATAATTTGTTGATGACTTTTGCATTTTTGTGTTCATGAATTATATAGATCTGTAGTTTCCTTCTGACGTATATGTTGTCATTAGGGTAATGCTGGCCTTATAGAATGACTTAGGAGGTACATTCCCTCTGTTTTTATGCTCAGAAGAGATTGTAGAAACTTGTTTGGTAGAATTCACCAGTGAGCCCATCTGGGTCTGATGCTTTCTGTTATGAAGATTATTAATTTTTTATTCAATTTCTGTGATAGATATAGGCTATTCAGATTGTCCATTTCTTCTTGTGTGAATTTTGGCAAATTGTGTCTTCTAAGGAATTGGCCCATTTCATCTAGATTATCAAAGGTGCAGGCATAGAGTCATACATAGTATTCCTTTTTTACCCTTTAAATGCCCAAGGGATCTGTAGTAATGTTCCCTTTTTAATTTCTTGTATTAGTAATTTGAGTCCTCTCTAATTTTTTTGTAGGTAGGCTGGCTAGAGGCATATTGATTTCACAAATCTTTTCATAAAAAAAACTTTTGGTTTTGTTGTTTTTCACTGTTGATTTTGTTTTCAATGGCATTGATTTCTGCTCTGATTTGTATTGTTTCTTATCTTCTGCTTTATTTGGCTTTAATTTGCTAATGTCTTCTAGTTTCCTAAGGTAGAAGCTTAGGTGATGGGTTTTGGATCTTTGCCCTTTTTTATATATAAATTCAATGCTATAAATTTGCCTCTAAATACTGTTTTTGCTGCATCCCACAAGTTTTGATGAGTCATTTTTCTCTTTCATTTTTATATATATCAAAACTATTTTAAATTTCTCTTGAGATTTCTTCTTTGAATGATGTGTTATTAGAAGTATGCTATTTAATCCCCATGTATTTTGAGGTTTTCTAGGTATCTTTCTGTTATTGATTTCTTTTTTATAAGTTTTTTTAATGTTTATTTATTTTGAGAGAGAGAGAGCGTGAGCAGGGGAGAGGCAAAAAGAGAGGGAAACAGAATCTGAAGCAGGGTCCAGGCTCTGAGCTGCCAGCACAGAGCCTGCTGTGGGGTTCCAACCCACATGGAAGATCATGAGAGATCATGTGAGATCTGTGAGATCATGAAGTTGGGAAGAACTGACACCTTGACAACATTGACTCTTTCTATCCATGAACATAGAATATCTCCCCATGTATTTAGTTATTATTTTGAATAAATTGCTATTTTTTGGTTCAGTTATGAATATTGGCAACAAATTCCTTCCATTTTTGTGTGTCTGAGGAAATCTTTATTTCTCTTTCACTTTTGAAGGGTAACTTTACAGGGCACAGAATTCTAAGTTAGTGGGATTTTTCTCTCAACACTTTAAGTATTTCACTCTACTGCTTGCGTGGGTTATGAAAAGAAGTCAGATGTAATTTTTATGTTTGTTCTTCTATAGGTAAGATGTTTTTTCCTCTGCTTTCTTACAGGATTTTCTCTTTATCTTATATTTGTGTAGTTTGAAAATGAAATGCCTAGAGACAGTTTTTTGGCATTTATCCTGCTTGATGTTCTCTGAGCTTCCTGGATCTGTGGCTTGGTGTCTGATATTAATTTGTGGCTTCTCATTGTGTCCTTATATGGTAGAAGGGGTTTGTGAGTTCTGTGCGATCTTTTATAAGAGCACAAATCCCATTCATGAGGGCTCCACTTCCACAACCTAATAACTTCCCCAAAGCCCCACCTTCTAACACCTTCACATTGGGCATAAGAATTCCTACGTGTGAATTTGGGAGATAGGGACATTGAGACCATAGCACATGTCAGTCTGCTAATGAGCCCATCAAAGGCATTCTTTATTTTTGTTACAGTGTTTTTGATCTCTAGCATTTCTTTTCGGTTCTTTCTGGGAATTTCCAACTCTTCCCTTACACTGCCATTTGTTCTTGCATGCTGTCTACTTTATCCACTAAAACCCTTAGCATATTAATCATACTTGTTTTAAATTCCCAGCCTGATAATCCCAACATCCCTGTCATATCTAAATCTGGTTCCGAGGCTTTCTCTCTCTCTCCCAACTGTGCTTTTTGCCTTTTAATATGCCTTATCATTTTTTCACAATGTACTGAGTAAATGCTATAAATAAGACTTCAGTAATGTGGCTGTATGATGTGTGGAGGGAGGGGAAGCCTTTCACAGTCCTTTCGATAGGCATCAGATTTTAGTGAGCCTGTGCTTCTGGACTGTAAGCTTCACATGTCATCCCCTAGTCAAGTAGGATAGGATGGCCAGAGGAGCTGGTATTTCCTTTTTTCCTTGTGGAAGACTACAGGGAGTACCGGTGGGTTTTCCCCAGCAGTTTAGGCCCTAGTTAAAGAGTTAACTCCCAAGAATAGACCTTGTTAAGAAAAACAGAATGTTCTGGAATATTTCAAAGGTCTTTTGTTCACCCCTCTCGCTGCTGGAAGCATGAGGGTACTTTTCTCCAATATTCACTGTGAGAACCTCTTTAGAACAATAGGAAGCAAACCTCACAAAAGTAAGGAGGGGGGCAGGGGCTGATGACTGGGGGCCCCTGGAGTTTTTTAACTCTTAGATTGTCCACACTGAGCCTCCAGCAATTCACCAGTTAACAGTTCAGGTTTCTCTACCCGGACACTAATTCTCATGGAGCTCTCTGCTCTGGTCAGTTGTGATTCTCTGTATTTGCCTGTAGTCTCTCCAGTGTAGGGGGCAGTGATTTAACCTGTGATTTCATTCCTCTTGCGGATCTAAGGAACACTGTTGCTGTTTCAGTTTATTCAGCTTTTTACTTGTTGAGATGGAGTGTCAGTTTATAAGCCTCTTACATATTGAATTGGACACTGGAAATTCTCAAGTGCGTAAGTTCTTAAAGTTTAGCAGATAAAACACATAGACTCTCAAAATGAGTGCAACTCCTGCAGCCAGCACGTTGTGTAGCCCAGCATTCCCCAAACTCATCTGACCATCACAACCCTTCATGTAACATTTATTAATGTGGCATGAAGCCAGTGTTCTGAAGAAACTGTTCTGGGAAACCCTGAGCTAAGAGACAGCCATGCTGGAGAAGTATCAGATCATTTCTTTGTGGCTCAGTTCCCAGAGGCCTGCAAAGGCCCTTCAATCATTCCTTTGGACTGATTGAACACCAGTAGGTCTTCCTCACAGTGAAGGGCCCAGTGAAGGGCCATGAGGTTTTAAGTATGTGCATGTGTGCTCCAGGGAGCCTGCTGATCTCAAATCCTGGCTCTGCTGAGAGATCCTGGGCAATTTACTTAACCTCTCTCTGTGGTGTATCTTTAGAACAGAAATGATGGTGAAAGTGACAAAGTTTTGGGGTGCCGGTGGGATGGTCTGGAGCCAAGAGCCAAGAAAGAATTCTTGAAGATGTCTTTGATACAAAAAGGTGATTTTGTTAAAGCATGGGGACTGGACCTGTGGGTGGGAAGGGCTGCACTGGGGTCACAATTTCCAGGACCTTGAGGGATTAGCTGTTGTTAGGGAAACACCATTTATTACCATTTAGTAAAACCTCAGTCATAAGACCCTTCAGATGTATAACAGGGGGCCGTGGGCTTAGAGTGTGTTTTCCAGCATATACCCTGGGGGAGTTGAGATAAAGGAAGTTTCCAGTGGAATTTTTTTTATGTTAAAGTAGACTTACAGGATTCTCAAGGTTAGATAATGCTAAACCAAGATTCTCTTTTGCCCCTAGCAAAGTGTCATCATTGAGGCAGCTGAGCTCCTAAAGGGAGGTCACCTGGCCGGTTTTAAGGACTTGCCAATGAGCCGAATGCAAATGCAGTAAGGGAATTTAATTTTTCATTTCCTTTTGTTTCCTGCACCACCATGGCAAGCACTGAAACTCCTTTCCTTTGTTCTTGGGTAGCCAGGAGTGTCTGAGGATTATCACACATATTCCACCTGGGGGTGTGGGGTGCTGTTAGCCTGTGGTTTGCCCTCAGCTTGCCTCACGCTCTCTCATCAACACTAGTAGGGTTATAAGGCTACTGGGAACATCACATGAGTGAAAACATGTTCAAAACATGGAATGAACTTGGCATGAGCTTGCCATTCGGTGAGAGCAGCTGGGTTTGTCTAAGCTGCTTTCATCATAGCATGCAGACTTTTATATCCTCCTATTCCAGACAATGGGGAGATTCTATAACCCTTTAAAAATGTCTAGGAAACACGGGATAAAATTCATTATGCACTGACTTCAATATGAGTTAACCATTGTTTGCTACTACATTTAGCCTGCAGCTGTTTTCTAGATTCTGATCTGTGTAAGTAGGAAAGTTGAGAGCCAGGTGATAGCCATCTCTTTGGTATAGGACAATAGCTTCTAATATTTCTAAACTTGTAGGCATCTCCCTTCCCCCTTTTTTTTTCAATATTAAAAGATGGGACAGACCACAGCCCCTCCACATGGAGTGGTTGTGTTTTAACCACTGACTGAGCAAACAGTAATGGTCAAAAACTACTATAACTGCTGGGAGCCTGCTTCTTCTTCTTCTTCTTTTTTTTTTTTTTAAAGTAAATTAAGTGCTTTGAAGAGATCATTCTGTGTACATGCAGTGATCCTTTAAATGAATTTATATTTTATTCTTTGTGTTGCTGCTGCCATCCAAGAAAATAAGCCAAGAAAAACTTCTAACTATGTAAACCAATTGCTCACCTTTTTTAAAATATTACAAAAAAATAGATGCAGTAAAAGATGCATAGAGAGGGGCGCCTGGGTGGCTCATTCGGTTAAGCATCCAACTTCAGCTCAGGTCATGATCTCACGGTTCGTGGGTTCGAGCCCCACGTCGGGCTCTGTGCTGACAGCTAGCTCAGAGCCTGGAGCCTGTCTTCAGATTCTGTATCTCCCTCTCTCTCTGACCCTCCACTGCTCACGCTGTCTCTCTCTCTCTCTCTCTCTCTCTCTCAAAAATAAATAAAACATTAAAAAAAAGATGCATAGAGAAGTACATCTTTGTGTATACCTGTGGAAAATGGGAATATCTGTGGATATTCTCTGACCCTCTCAAGAGCCCTGAGACCATGCCAGGTTTCTGCAGGTCACAGGGTCCAATCTCCACAAGCCAAAGAATGGTCAATGGAGAGAAGAGTCTTCATACTGAAGATCAACTCATGATAGGGAACACATAGCTGTCACTCCTCAGATTCTTACAAAGGGATATTTCTCTTGCCTACATTTTTTCTGTCTCAGGCTACTCACATTCGTCCCTTTTGAGAGGGCAGCCTGTAATCCATCCTTTTCTTCCCTTGTACTCTCTGGCACTCTCTGGTCACCCAGTGAGTGTGTTTGTGAGTGACATCTTCCACACAGGTGGCTGGTTAAAGGCAATCAGAGTCAGCCTTGTGCGCATGCTCTTGCCACACAGGGCGATTGCATTCTAGGTGCTAGGGGACAGTTTCCAGCCGAAGTCTCTGATTTGGTCTTCCCAGGAGTTGTCGGTTTTTCCTTCCCAGAGTGGATCCTCTGATCCCTGTCTGATGCCTCTGGTTAGAAGGCAGGGCACATTGTCTTAAAAAACATTCATGCTCAATCCTCAGGATGACTTGGAAGAACAATAAGGAAACACAGTTGGAGCCCCTGGGTGGCTCAGTCATTTGGGTGTCCAACTTCGGCTTAGCCAGGTCATAATCTTACCTCTGTGGGTTTGAGCCCCATGTTGGGCTCTGTGCTGACAGCTAAAAGCCTGGAGACTGCTTCGGATTCTGTGTCTCCCTGTCTCTCTCTGAGCCTCCTCTGCTTGTGCTCTATCTCTCTCTCTCAAAAATAAACATTAAAAAAATTTTTTTTCAAGAATAAAGAAGGACAATAGGAAATCTCCACCTTAAAAACAACTTTTAATTTTATGTATAAAGTGTTTCAAGCCTCACGAGGCACACAAGAGAAAATTGAGAAGGCGGTTCTCTCTCCCGAGTGAGCTCAGCTACAGGCACACAGAGGCTACTTTGACCCTGCTAGCAAGGAGAGGGCCTTGAGTGGGCAGGAAGAGCCATAAAGAATCCCCTGCCTGCACTAGGGACAACCCCAGAGGTGACACGAAGCTCTGCGCTTTCATTGGCTCTCCTAACACCCCTTCTTCTCCTCTTCCCACTCAGCTCTGCACAGCTCTCCAGAAAAATCCCCTGAGGACAGAAAATAGAAATCTGTGTGTAAATATAGACCTGAGTTTAAATATCACCTGTGTTTAAAGGGACCAGGCTAGAATTCTCTCCCGTTAATTAGCAAGATTGAATTCTAGTCTTTCAAATATTTAATGTACTTAATAAGAAAAGACTGCTACTAATAAGAAAGGGAAGAAATTTTACTTAAAATGTTTCAGGAACCTGGTTCTTTAACATATATCCCAGGACCTGCTAACAGTTGTTGTGGCACAGGGAATCAGAGTGCATGGCTTTCTCTTACAACCAAATGTTAAGATAATGGCCTAATAATATTCACTGGGGATATAAATAGTGTGGTCTGGGCCATGAAGACCCATTTATCACCCTGTGAGTTGTCTCCCCATAAGGGCCATCTTTGAACAGCCCTGGAATTTGGAAGAATGGCTCTTAGATGTCCCTGTCCAGGGGCCAGGCTGGAAGCAGCAGACCGAAGGCCATCATGAGACATGTGCAAGGGGTTGAATCACTTTCTTTTTAAAGTAAACAGAAGGAGTAGAGCTTTGACTCTGGTTTTTTTGCTTGGTTATTCTTGTTGCCTTCTTTGCCAACCTCTTGTACCAACGTCTCAGTGCCCTTTGGATGATAGTCCTTTTTCTCCCTATGTATCACACAGAATTACTCAGCCAGGAGCTGACGGAAACTAGGAGAGGACATGAGACACTGCACACTGGCCCAGGAGCTGCCAAATGCCTTTCCCCTGCTGGGCAGCCAGCACCTGGCCGCAAGACCTGACGCCCCAGCTGTGACACTGGGGAAAACGAACGGCTTAAAAGAAAAACACCCAGGAACTAACCATTGAGAGCTCTGCACATGATCATTGATTGATTGATTGATTGAGTCATTCATTCATTAATGCATTCATCCAAACATCTGACAGATATTTATCAAATGCTCACTATGTACAGCCAGCTTTCTCAATGCTGTAGATAGAGCAGTAAATCAACAGACACAATTTCCTGGCATCAAGAGGCTTACATTTTAGTGAAGACAGACTGTAAACAAAATAAATTATACAATATACTAGAGGATGAATGCTTTAAAGAAAAACAAAACAAGGAAGAAGGATAAGGAATGCCATGTGAAATTCTAAATAGGGTGTTGGTCAGATACCTTGTTGAGAAGGTATTATTTAAACAAAGACTGTGGTGAAGGTCACCAGTTGACGAGCCCAATCTGTGCACACAAATCGTCTAACCAGTTTTTTGGGTCTCATTCTTAAATATGCGCAGATGACCAGATGTCACCTGTTCAGAGCAGAACATTGAATGGCCTTCAAATGTAAAGCAGAAACGGGAAATAGGGACTCAGAGAGAAAAAGATACAACATTAGAATCAGAAGGCAGCTTTTAAAAAAGCCCCAACTGGGGGCACCTGGGTGGCTCAATTGGTTAAGTGTCGAACTCTGGATTTCAGCTCAGGTCATGATCTCATAGTTGTAAGATGTAGACCCACATTGGGCTCCACGCTGGGTATGGAGCCTGCTTAAGATTCCCTCCTCCCTCTCTCTTTTTCTCCCTCCCTCTCTCTCTCTCTCTCTCTCTCCCTCCTTCTGCCCCTCCCAGCTCACACTGTCTCTCAATAAATAAATAAATGAATAAATAAATAAATAGATAAATAAATAAGCCACAACTATAAATGGTATCTTTGAGAGATTAAAAAAGTGTTTGCATTCATAAACAAGAACAGAGGAAAAATAAAAAACAAACACAACTAAGAACAAAAAAGAACTCTGGGAAATAAGAAAAAACTCATAGCTGGAAAAAGTTCAGTAAAAATGTTTTAAAAAACGACAATAACCTCAGAGAGATAAGATATTGCATTTGTGAAACAAAAACAACTCTATAAAAAAAGAAACATTCAGACAATACTGAAGAGCTATTGACAATTAAAAACATATCAGAAATTAAAACTGAACAGAAAAATTAATAGAAAAATAAGATAAAGATGAGTAAAATCCCTCAGAGGAAAAAAAAAAAACTATAATAAAAATTAAAGGACCAGTCCAGGAAGGTCAATATTCAACTACTAGGAGTTCCAGAAAGAAAATACAGAGAAAATGGAGGGGGGGGGGGAGTAAGTATCCATGAAATAATCCAATAAAATTGCAGATGGACCCTCCAAACCTGCAGGTAGCCCCCAAAATGAATGAAGATAAAATACCCTTACCAAGGCATATCACCGTGATATTTCAGAGCACAGGGCTTACAGGGAAGATTTTATAAGCTTCCAAAGTACAGAACAAATAAGAAAACGAAACAGGTCATCTATAAAGGTTCAAGAATCAGATTGACTTCTAACTTCTTAACAGCAGCACCAAAAGCATTAGACAATGAGCAGTGTCTTCACACTTTTGGAGGAAAATGATTTCCAAGTAGCAGCTATAGCCAGATGAACTACCAATCAAATATAAGAGTATGATAAAAACAGTGTTGGCCAAGCAAGGTTTTACAAACTTTACTTCCCATTTTCTTAAAATCCAGGGAGGATATATGGCCTTTCCAAATAAAAAAGAAGACGAAAAAAAGAAAGACACACTCTTCTAACTTTCCTTTTATATCCATTCTCCCCTTCTTTCTTTTGGTGTAGACCTCTCTGAATTATAACTGGCCAAGGAGTTTCCCAGTGGGGACACCACTCTTTGGCCTCCCCTCCAGCTAACTGGGACCATAGACCAAGTTCTGACCAAAGAAGGAATGTGAGCAGAAGTGGTGCATTCGACCTTTGGTTAGTTGTTACTTTGTGGAGTAAAGCCACCTGCCTGCCTCTTGACTGTCATGAGAGAGAGAAACAAGCCTCTATCATAATATTACGTCTTTGTTAAAGCAGCTTAGCTGTAACAAGTATGTATGGGGAGTGAGAAATAGGAGGTCCTCTCAGGAGAGAAACAGAGTACCCAGAATGACAGTGAAGGAGATCTTTCCTTCACCGGGGAGAGAGCTGTGCCCAGATATATAGGGCAGCCAGCCCAGANCAGGGCTCAATCCCATGAACTGTGAGATCATAACCTGAGCTGAAATTCAGAGTTGGACACTTAACCAACTGAGCCACCCAAGTGTCCCCAGTATCATTTGAGATTTTAAACCTCATGCATGTATTGCTTTGATAAAATAGATCTTCCGTGCTAGAGTCCAGGCATACAAAGATGTTTAAGTTGAAACCCTTTGAGTATTTCTGAATCTCACAAGACAAATATAGAGGGTTAACTGCGATTCAACCCAATGAGAATTTTGAGGTACTTATATTCATAGTGCTTTGGTATACAGGAGAGTAGTAGCTTTTTACAGTCAAAAAGCAGTGAGAAGAGAGGGTATATGCAGGGGAGATGGTCTGTAAATCAGACTTTGAAGGAGAAATTTGAAAATAAATCAAAGGTGAAGAAAAGGGCATCTCAGGATGAAGTATGAAAGAAAGTGTGGGCAAATGGTCTGCAGTGGATCGCAGAATGCAAGTTGAATACTACACAATCTCCAAGGGGTATTTACCGTGTTGTGCAGTGTGTAACCTGCACAATCATGCACAGCAATCTGGTTGAAAGGTATTAGGTAAGAAATGGAAAAAGAGAATGTGAAATGAAAAAGACTGTTTTTGAATTCGAAACATTATTCAATAGGTTAGTGTTGATATATTCAAACGATTTGTCATTTCAATGTGAAATTTAAGAATCACATCAACCATTTGTACTTAATGAAGGACAATAGCATGTGCCTTTATTTATAATGGTTGGGAACAAACATGAATCAAGTTTTAATTTGCTGTCTTTTACATTAATACCATTCCTTAAGGTACTAGGAACATAGAAAAGAATTAGGCAAAAAAATCACTGTCACCTCTGGGTATTTATTAGAAAAGAAATTAACCATACCCACTAGGGACCACAGAAGGAAATTAATTTAACTGCAGTTCTAGATCAAACTTCACAATAAAGAACTGTACAGTTTTCAGAGTGAAGAAAAAAGGAGGGAGAGACCATCATTTAGGACCATGTTTCTCAAATTTGGCCCCTTTTACAGACATACTTTTGGGGAAGGGGTTTGCANTTTTTTTTTTTTTTTTCTAACTTGAGCACAGAGTGCCCAAATGAGCCTGAAGCAGATCCTTATCTGTACTCAGCTTGCCTTGTGCTGATGACATTTCTCTTCTTCAGACCACACACTTGGCTAGCAGAGGGGGCACAGGCATGACTCACTCCCATTGAGGTGGTGTGCTTCGACCTGCTCCTGACAACTGGAGTTGGGCCTCCGAAGGAGAGAAGGCAGAGCAGACCCCTTCCATTGACTCTATTTCTGGAGGATGCCGAGTATTTGTTCACACACTAGCTTTCCTGACCATGAGGTGCCCTGTGTTCAGGCGGCACCCCTTTGCTAAACTCCTAGGGAAGCTGAAGCCAGTCTAGGACCCAGAGTCTCTATTCAGCTCATCTTCTCCTGGGGCCATTCACCTGATTATGATAATATTGCCCTTGCCTTACACAGCTGGGGTCTGTGTTTGTTACCGCTTTTCAAAACTAAAATGTGTCACTTAGGGATATTTAGGGAGGAAAACCATAGGAAGGCATCAAAACAATTACAACAAAAGTGAGCTAGTGATTACCTCTGTAGAGGGGGGAAGGGTGTATGTTGGGAAGGGACACATGGGCCTCTCTGGTGTTTTATCAGTACCTTAGAAGTACTCTCTGATAGGCACTTTATTTCTTAACCTAGGAGGCAGATTCATGGCTGTTAATTTAAACAGAGCTATGCATTCTATACACTCTTATATATGTCTAATAGGTCTTACAGTATTTCTAGATAGGCTTAAATGAAACTGATAAATGTGTGGTGAGATGGGTGGAGTCGGGAGTACTTTCAGTATGGACTTTTTTTAAGCTTACCTATTTTGAGAGGGAGAAAGAGAAAGGTGAGGATGGGCAGAGATAGAGACAGAGAATCCCAACCAGACTCTTCAGTGTCAGTGCAGATCCCAATGNGGGGTTTGCAAGTTTTCTGTGATAACATTTTAAATGCTGCATTTGACTTCTGTTCGATAACCTAGGCCAGTTAATACACGGTTCTTCCGGATTGCCTGGATGACCATCTTACACAACTGAGGACCCCCATGATTGCAGCTGCTATACTGATAGCTCTGTTCCCTGCAGCAATGGCAACTGTGCTTAATGTTTCACATGGCATTTCCCAAGTTGGGTCCTTAAGACCCTTCACAGAATTGTTGAACATTTTCTAGGAGATTTGTGAGTTGTCAGGGTTAAGAACATGGATTCAAAGCAGTGATTCCCAAAATAGGATGGGGTGGGATGGGGATGACTGGGGAGACACATATAACTTGAAAAAGAACATTCCAAATACTTATTGTTTTCATAATGTAAATTCTGTCGAGTTAAACTCAACAAAGTAACTTTGAGGCAATAGCAGGAAACCAATTATAGATTCATCCTAGGGGACTTGGAATAATCTTGGTTGAGAAACACTGGCTTAGAGGTCGAGGGGTCCTAGCATATGGAGAACAGTAAGAGACATGTGCCCAAGAGAAAGAACGTCTTTTGGGTTGAGTGAATCCTAAGTCATAAGTTGTCATGGTCTTTTGGAACCCAAAGGGCCAATGGAGAAGAAACCCAAGATGTCCTTCAACTTTCTCAGACCTGTGGTTTGGGGCAAGTTGGTCTGCTTTTAATACGGAGTCAAAAGAAGGAAAAACTGTTTTTGCCAAAAAAAAAAAAAAATTCACCCTCCCCCTTTTTTTTGGTGAACCCATTTCAGAATTTTAAGTAAACAGTTGCTGTGGCTGTTAGCCCCAGATCCATCTGCCAGGAAGTGTGGTCTTCATTTGAAATGCCATCCATCTCTCAAGGGGAATATCATCCTGGGGTCTGCCCTGCCAGAAAAACAAAACACAAAGAAGTGGATTTTCTTGGAAAGGTAAATCCCACTCATTATTCTTTCATTACCAGAACATTTACTCTTGCTATTTAAGCGAAGCTGTTACAGATGGCCTTGAGATGCGGCTGGCAGCAAAATGCTGAGATCGTACAATGCTGAAGGACAATGCAAATAAAGAAACTTTGTGGATAAGGGGGACTCGAATCCCCACCCCAACACAGATGTAGCTGGTATAGTCAGTCATCTTTCCTATCTCCCTCAGAAAAGTCATTATTTTTCTTCTATTTTTTAAAAAAATTTTTTAATGTTTTATTTATTTCTGAGAGAGAGAGAGAGAGAGAGAAAGCATGAGCAGGGGAAGGTCAGATAGAGAGGGGGAGACACAGAATCTGAAACAGGCTCCAGGCTCCGAGCCAGCTGTCAGCACAGAGCCCGATGTGGGGCTCGAACCCACAAACGCGACACCACGACCTGAGCTGAAGTCAGACACTTAACCAACTGAGCCACCCAGGTGCCCCTCTTCTATTTTTTTAATCTAAGCCTACATTTTTGAAAAGTGTTCCAGAATAGGATACATGTAGCAGCACAGTTAACTGGGTTTTGAGTGCTTTGGTACACAGGGTGAGGCCAGAAAACTAACACAAACAGACGGAGTGTTCACTGGCTGTGGTGATGTGGTAGAATTGTGATTAGGAGCTTTATGATATTGGCTACTTTATTTCAAGGTATTCAATTACAGTTTTCAGAACTTTTTTTTTTTAATTTTTAACATTTATTCATTATTGAGAGACAGAGAGAGACAGAGCCTGAGCAGAGAAGGGACATAGAGAGGGAAGAAGACACAGAATCTGAAGCAGGCTCCGGGCTAGACATGAGGGTTGAACTCACAAACTGCGAGATCATGACCTGAGTCAAAGTCGGACTCTTCACTGACTAAGCCACCCAAGTGCCCCCAGAACTTTTATTTTATTTTTATTTTTAACGTTTTATTTCTGAGAGAGAGAGAGAGACAGCAGAGAAGTGGTCAGAGAGAGAGGGAGACACAGAATCTGAAACAGCCTCCAGGCTGTGAGCTGGCTGTCAGCACAGAGCCTGACGCCGGTCTCAAACCCGCGAACTGTGAGATCATGACCTGAGCCGAAGTCGGCCGCTCAACAGACTGAGCCACCCAGGCACCTCACCCCAGAACTTTTTAAATAAAACTTCTGTTGCTATTTTGAGTAACCACCACAAATTACATTTGTACATTTGCTCAAGTCTAAGTTATTAATTAATGGGCAATAAATACTCCTCAAAGAATATTTAGTCCAAGAACTATACATTAGTCAAAGTCTCCTTTGACTGACAAAAACCAAGGAGTCTCTCCGTGTGGCCTTAACAGCTAGTTAACAGTAACAAGAGCTGGAGGAAAGAGGAGCTTGTCAGACCCCACAAGTACCCTGGTTCCTTTTTTCAAGAGTTCGTTACTCTATGGCTTTCCATTCAGCCAATGATCTCCTTTNTGACGCCGGTCTCAAACCCACGAACTGTGAGATCATGACCTGAGCCGAAGTCGGCCGCTCAACAGACTGAGCCACCCAGGCGCCTCACCCCAGAACTTTTTAAATAAAACTTCTGTTGCTATTTTGAGTAACCACAAATTACATTTGTACATTTGCTCAAGTCTAAGTTATTAATTAATGGGCAATAAATACTCCTCAAAGAATATTTAGTCCAAGAACTATACATTAGTCAAAGTCTCCTTTGACTGACAAAAACCAAGGAGTCTCTCCGTGTGGCCTTAACAGCTAGTTAACAGTAACAAGAGCTGGAGGAAAGAGGAGCTTGTCAGACCCCACAAGTACCCTGGTTCCTTTTTTCAAGAGTTCGTTACTCTATGGCTTTCCATTCAGCCAATGATCTCCTTTGGGTGACAGCTATAGAAAACTTTGGTTTGATGTTTGGGAAGCAATCAGATCGAACTGAATTTCAGTGTGAACATAAATAATGCAAAACAAAACCGAAAACCAAAAAAAAAAACCCAAAAAACAAAAAAACCCTTGCTTTCATATTGCACGTAGAATAATCAAATTCCTTACCATGGCCTCTGCACCCTGACCTCACCCACATTTCTTGCTGCTACTCCTTCTCATTGCACTTCACTCAGTCTGTTCTCCCTTGCTTTCTGCTCCTTGAATATTCCATACTTTTTGTCACCCCAGGACCTTTGCACTTGCTGTTCCCGCTGCCTGAAAAGCTTTCTGGCTTTATCTTTCCATGGCTGTCTCCTTGTCAACCAGGTCTTAGCTCCACCAGCTGAGAAAGGCCTTCCCTTACCATATTAGCTAAATTGGCTCCCTACCTCCTTCCTCATTCTGTCATATTACTCTATTAATTTGTTTCAGGAATTATTTACTTATTTGTTTTTGGTCAGTCTACCTCTCGAGAATATATGTTCCATGTTATCTTTTTGTTTGTCACCATATCCCCAGGACCTAGTACAGTGTCTGGCATGTAGGAAGTGCTCAACAAGTATTTGTTAAATGAAGGGTGAGTGAAAACATTTCCTCCCACTGACACAATCTCTTTGTAAAATGGGAAGCTCAATGACATGACAGTTCTTTTAATCACCCCACATCACTCTTTCTCTAGCCAAAGTGCCTTTCTGGATTATAATAAAACATAGCAGGAGTGCCTAGGTAGCTCAGTCAGTTAAGCATTGAACTCTAGATCTCCACTCACTCTGCTCATGATCTCAGGGTTTGTGGGTTTGAGCCCCTGTGAGCCACGTGGCAGGCTCTGCGCTGATGGTGCTGAGTCTGCTTGGGATTCTGTCTCTCCTCTCCATCCCTCCCCTGGTGCACATGCGCACATTCTCTCTCTCTCTCTCTCTCTCTCTCTCAATAAATAAATAAGTAAACTTGATTTTAAAAAACTCACAGCAGTAGAATTATACCATCTGTCAACGTTTCTGGCTGGGCGTGCTACCCTTCACTCACCTATAATTACTGTAGAGCTCCAATCTGTTTTAGCCGCTTCAACAGCTCCCCACTCTGATGCATTTCCATTAGGTCCGAGCATCCGCCTATACAGTCTTTACCGATAAAGACCCGAGGTACCTAAAGAAAGCAAACAAGCTAGATATGTAAGGCCCTTCATTATTAGGTTAGAAAGAATGACATCTTATCCTTCCTCTAAAATTTTCCCATGACCCAAAGCTTTTAAAATCACTTTACAACCTCTTGGTTTTAAACATGAAATTATTCACTAAAGAATGTTTTTAAGCCAAAAAGTTTTTCACACGGATAATGCTGTGCGTGGGATTGTCTAACTTGTCAACATGACCTACAAATTTCACTCCACAGACACCCATTTCAGGAAAAGAATTTTGGCTGGCTGCTGCCAAATTCACCCTGAGTGAATTCTGGTCTCTTTGGAGGCGGGGACCACACCTGAGCCCTTAGGCTGAACCAGGACAACCAGGAAGGAGTTTTTTCTAAATACAGCTGGAAAAGTATTTGCATTACATCTCTGTGTCTGATGTTCAGATTCACAGAATACTAGAGTCCTCCCTCTCTCGTGTGAGCTCTGTCCTCAGCTGGGGAAGGGGTGGCGGTATCTGCCTCTCCTTTCATTCCTGGCCTTTCAGAAGATATTTAAGTGCTGTAGTTCTGGGGCAAGGGTGTTCATCTGCTTTGGTATCACCTCTGGCACATGTACTCATTCAAGGCATCAGAACTGCCGGAAGGGTTGGTTAAAACATAGGCTTTAACAGAGGTAGTAACCCTTCCCCACCTGCCCCAGTTTCTGATACAGGAGATCTAGGGTTGGGGCCGAGAATTTGCACTTCTGACAAGTTCTCCAGTAATGTGGACTCTGCTGCTTCAGGGATGGTGTTTGGCAAAACACCGGTTGACACTGAGCAGTTTATTCCTCCCCAGTAACTGAGGTCTTGAAAAACCCAAAGCCGGACAATGGCCCCAAGCCACCTGAGACAGGTCCTGAAATAGGATCGGGCTGTCCACAGGGTAGAGTTTTTGCACGCCATCTGGCAGAGAAGCGAAAGCCAGAAGGCCCCTCTGCCCTTGCACCCGCGCTCTAGGTAAGAGCAGAACCACCCACAGCACAGCAGTGACTGGAAGCCCAGGCGGAGCCGACTGCAGGCTGCACGTGACACCGTGGGGGGCAGCGGTTGACAGAACCACAGTCTGTCGATTCAGCTGGGGAAGGAGAAACACGTGCTCTGTGCCCTCCCCCCGCCCCCGGCCCCAGCCGCCTCTCTTCCAGGAACCTGACAGCCCCTTACTGTCAAGAAGTAGAAGGTGAATTGCCACCATAAAGGCGAGCCGGCTACTGCTGGGGCCCCTACTCTCCGGGTGAACCTTTCCAGGGGCCCAGCCCCGGCTCGGCACTTCCTCTGCACCCCGGGCTGCTCCGAGCCAGCTCGGCAACTGTCCAAACTCTTCACCACCTCCCTGGCTATGTCCCTGGGACAAGCCACCATTATTTCTCATCTGAGGAACTGTTCTAGACTCCAGATGTCTCGCAGCTTCAGCCCTCCATGCTGGCCTTCCTAGTCACTTTTCCCCATGGCCACCAGTGACCCTTTCAAAATGAAGATTGGGTTATTCCTTTGCTTACAACTCTTCAGCGGAATCTCATTGCGCTTTATAAGCCACAGTTCTTATGACAGCTTAAAAAGGCCTTCCCAGCCTGTCACACATCACCTCTCCATCCTCCTCTCCTCCTACTTTCCTACTAACTCGACAACGCTCCAGCCACAAAGGCGTCCTTGACACGTGACCACCACAGGACCTCTGCATGTGCTGTTCAACCACTGCCTGGAATACTCTACTGCTGAATTTCTGCATGCCTTGCTCTCTCACCTCCTTTAGAGATCTACTAACATCACTGAGGCCCCGATGGCTCCATTTAAAGCTGTCCCTGGCTGCCTACTGTCTACCTCCCTTCCCACCTACTTTTTCCCCATAGCACTTATCACTGACCACCTTCCGCCATACTGTTTTACTTCTCGTGTGTACCAGAATGTCAGTTCCACAAAGGCAGGAGTTTTTGTTCTGTTCATGACAGTTTTCCAATGTCTAGTAGAGTGTCTAGAATGTAGTCGGTATTGTAAAAATTGCTGTGCACAACAACACTCTCCTTCAAAAGTGAAGGAGAGATACTCTCTCACACAAGCAATGACTGAGGAAATGTGTTGCCAACAGGTCTGCCTTGCAAGACTCATTCAAAGAAGTTCTTCAGAGAGAAGGAAAATGATCCGGGCTACGAACTTGGATCTACTTAAAGAAAAGAAGAGCATTTGAGAAAGAATAAATGAAGGTGCTGATCTAGGATCTTTGGCCAGAATAAAACGGAAACCACTGCTCAGTACAGGGCCTGATTGAAGACCTAGGTTTCTGTAATCAGTCAAGTCCTGCTCAGCCCTTACTGTGTGCACGCACATCACCACAGGCCATTGCGGGTAAGTAAGAGAGCAACTCCTCCTTCCAGGTCTCTAGCGTCTTCGCATATAAACCCTTCAAACCCTTCATTGTTACGGAACATGAACCATACACCTTAAAAGGACCTGTTCTTTGCCTTGGAGGAATGCGTTCCGCACTCAAGAGCCTGTGAGAAGTATTTTTAAAAATTCAAAAACAGACTTAAGACTACATGAAAAATTGTTGCTCTATGACTAAATGGGGGAAAAATGTGTTGAATGAAGAGGTTTCTCCTGCTAAAGAATAGAGGCTGCCAGGCTGAGAAGTAGCTCCCCCAAATTTGCTGGGCATTGGAATAACCTGGGGATCATAAACTCCCCCCCACCTATTTAAGTATAATTGACAAATAAATTTGTATATATTTAAAGTATCCAATATTATGTTTTAATATACGTATACACTGTGCAGTGATTACCACAATCAAGGTGATGAACACATCCATCACCTCACATAGTTAACTTTTGCATGTGCGTGGGGAGAGCACAGATCTCCTCCCACAGCAGACTGCAAGCACACAATACAGTATTCTTAACTGCAGGCATCATGCTGTCCCCCAGATCCTCAGAACTTACAAACTCTCATGACTGAGAGTTTGTAGCCTTTGATCTGGAGATTTACAACTATTGCCGGCGTCTTCTTCTGACATGTGATTTAGCTGGTATAAGGAATGACTTGGGCATCTAGATTTTGTAAAAAGCTCTTCATGTGATTCTAAAGTGCAGCAGCATTTGGGAACCGCTGGCTGAGAGGGATCCACCCATCACAGCGGGGTCCCTGGCACTGCTTTCTCTCAGTGCACACAGCTGGCCGTCCAGCCAAGCAGCAAGGGTCACTGTGCCCTCCCCCTGCAGAGACAAGAGATGTCAGCTCACAGCCAGATCCCTGAAAGCAATAGGTTAGCAGGTTTAGCCTCTCTACCAAAATCCTGATTTCTGCCAGGAAAGGAAAGGAGAAACAGCCTCTAATGCTTTATACTTCGAACCCAGAGAAAATCCTCAGAGTCAAACTAGAATCAAACTAGGGTATGTGCTTCTGCAAATGCTGCGTCTGAGAATATGCATCTTGGGAAGGGCTGGGGCAAGCTGGTGGACCGGCAGTTACCACACCCACCACCAGAACTGATAGAAGCCATCTGGTTGGCTGGACATCCCCATAGAAGCCATGGGCGCTGAGGAAGAGGAAGCCTTTTGAGGTAGAGCACAGCAGTTCTTAGTGGGGCTCACCATCTACTGAGGGCAAAGGGGACTTGGAGGTGCCTTGTTCTAGTCAGGTCTTGCCTCCGGGGAGGTCCCTGAGGATCACTGAGGTGGTGCCTTACCCAGGACCACACAGCAAGCCATTGTGAGAGCCGGCCTGAAACTCCGGCCCCTGGACTTCCTACTTACTAGGACAGGCCTAGAAACTTCTGTAGTTCAGAAGAAGGGTCAAATAATGAGCCTTTAGATTTTTCCAGTGGGAGGAGTTAGATAAGATATGGAAGAATGAGCTAATTGGGTTATAGTTAAAGAAAGCTTAGAGAAAAGATTGAAGGACAGCAAATCCCACCTGGCCAAGTGAACACAGAAGAAAGAGTGCACACAATTCCCATGTTCGATAACAGAACCATACAGATCACACTCAGAACCTCCACTCCACCTTCCAGCCCCAGCCCTGCAAGCTGAAAACTGTCATTTCCCCGGCAGTGCTTGAAACAAAGACTCCCGATAGCTCAACGACCCCCCACACAACTGCTGGGCACAGGGTCTGCGAGGACCTTTGGCTGCAGCCCAGTTGCCCATTCCCCGGAGCAGTGTCTTCTCTCAGGTGCCCTCCCCCACCCCGCAGAGCCCTCCCGCCTTCAGTGACGACTGAGTGACGGAGCCCTAGCGGTATCCTAGAGAAAGGCACAGGCGGGCATATCCTGTGCACAGCCCCCACAAGATAAAGGAATCTGAGAGCTTTTGCCCAGCCTTTGAGCACTCACTGTTCTGGCTCCTGTGAGCTGTTGCAAATAGTCTTGAATCTTGCTAGTGTCACTGGTGGCTGTGATATCGACAAATTCCAAAACCCCTTGTTTGAAGGGCAGTTGGCTGAGCAGCTCCTGGGTCCTCTTGCAGTAGGGGCAGGAGGGCTTGATGAACACCACCACCTTCCCAGGCTGGATTCTGCAGTTCACAAACTCTTCGGCCATACTGACACGCAGCCGCCTCCTGGGGAGGAAACCTCAATTGCAGGTATTGCTCTGAGTGTAAACCGGTGGCCCGGCCAGCTGGCTCTTATTTAAAGGAACCTCCCTGGAGGAGGAGTTTGCCTGGTAGCGTGCTGGATTTTTAAAGGGACAGGTCCAATGTCATGTCAGTCTCGTATGATTCATCAGCTAGAGATGCCGAGGAGAAGGCATATTTCTGTTTCATCAATGACTGTACCCAGGGTGGCAGTGTTGTCCTCAGCTTTTTCAGGAGCACCTGCCCTTTGGTAGAGAGCATAGTCAAATTATCCTTTGGGAAAGCATATCAAGTATGCAGACCAGCCCCAGGGAGGGGGCTGAGCCAGCAGTGACTCCTTGGAGTCAAATCTTTGTTTTCCCTCCCAGAGACACAAAAACTCACACGGAAACAAATGATTCATGAAACAGACCACAGTGAAATCACTTTAGAGGGAGTGAAACTGAAATTGTGAATTGCGTCCTTCTTGAGGTTGCTCCCTGGGCATTTTGCTTTGTCTGGTTGATGGTTTTTAGTTCCTAACAACATAAAAATCCAGATTTCACTCAAGACTCTAGACTTGCAACCTCTCTCTGAAAAGTCAGGACTCAGTGACTTGTGGCAGAAGCTGGGATGAGTAGCCGTGTTCCGTCTCCAAGGGCAGACATTGACTCTTGTTTGCTAGTTTCTCTCTTTGGGACACCTGCTTCTTGTCCTCCAGAAGCATTTCCGTTTGTGAATTTCTCTGTTTAACCCTCTGTTTGTGACACTTCCTACCACCTTCCCCTGGAGCACTGTAAGGTATGAAGCAGGGGCTGTAGGACTGGAAGACATGATGTTCTTCTCTGCACTCCCCACAGTCACTAGTGGGGGGAGCGGAGTCTTCTGTCCTAGGTTCATTTCTGACCCCTCTGTGTATAGTAGGTTAAATACATAAATCAAAGAAAAACCGCCTTTAAAAGTGAATCATCTTTTCCCCCAGGAAGTAAGTTATTTATTTATTATTTTATTTTATTTATTTTTTAAAATATTNCCGCGAGATCATGACCTAAGTGAAAGTCGGACGCTTAACCGACTAAGCCACCCAGGTGCCCCGAAAAAAAAAATTAAAAAAAAAATATTTACTCGTTTTTGGACGAGCACAAGTGGGGAAGGGGCAGAAAGAGGGGACAGAACATGGGAAGCGGGCTCTGTCAGCTTCAATGAGCCTGAGCCTGTTGTTGGTGAAGTCAGATGCTCAACTGACTGAGCCACCCAGGCGCCCCTAGGAAGGTTTACACTGAAACGCTTTCTGAGAGGTGGGGCTGGGGCCTGCATTGGACACCTCCACTGATTATTTTGTTAGTGGAATCCCCAACATCGTGTGATTGACAGAGGGAAGAAGCTGGACTCCCAGAAGCAGCTCTAGTTATTACTAAAATTAAATGGCAAAATGAGAAACCCAGATTTTGAGTCACAGACAGGGGGCTGATAAGTGAGATCTCTGTCAACAAAAAGAATGTGCTTAGGGGCCAGAGGCCTGAGGCAACTTGTCCCACTTGAGACCTCCCAGCCCAGGCCTTCACTCCCCTCCTAAATAAGCATGGGGCAGAGGCCAGAGTCAGTCACCTTGGTTTGTCCCCTTCCTTTGGCTCCCACTCCAGTGGCCTCCCTCCTCCCCCAGGCCCCGGGTCTCTTCAGGGAACTCAGGGCAGCAGCCTTCTGTTCCCTGGGCCCAAGGTTCATCAGCAGAGCCTGTGTCTTCTCAGTGTCTGGGGTTCACCTGGCCCTCGCTGCTGGCTCTGTTCACCGGCGCGGGCGCGTGATTCTGTTCAAGTCCTTCCTTGTTAAAAACCACCACCACCACCACCTTTCATCTCCTTTGACCCTACTCTCCTGCCTCCACCCTTTCTCAACACCCAAGTAGTACGAAACTTGCTGTTATGTTTACTGTCTGTAATTTCCCCACCTCCCACTCTTTCCTCATGTCGTTGCAATCTGACCTCCTTATCAACCATGACTGCTGAAACTCCTTTGCTAAATAAATCCCTATGTAGCCAGGTGTCCTGACTGACTAACTAAAAAATGTGGGTGTGGAATTTTTGTTAACTGGTAGAGTGATCTTCCCAAAGATCTGTGGTCACAGGGTCCCTAGGGCAGAGACTATGGGTGGGAGCGGGGGTGGGGTGGAGGGGAGGAGGGACTCTGTCATCTGCTCCATAGCTCAGACCCCGGAGCTGGTGTCTCAAGTCTTAGGACAGATGGCCACCCAGCTGAAGAAGGCATTTCATGAGGAACTCCGGGAGACATGGAACACAAACAGATGGCAAAGAGTGGGTGTCCCCTTCATTCCTCAACAAGTGCTGTGGCTTCAGCTCAGGGAACGAGAGCACAGAATATTGTGTGCATTGGCATCATGAAGGTGTGTAGCTTTGGCACGTGAAGAGATGGAACCTGTGGACCTTAGGAGCGTCTCAGGGGAGCGCTGTGGGGAGGCCCTGTCCTCATGTGCTGTGGACATCAAGAGGCGGTGTGTGTAGAAGAGCACATGGCTATGCTTCTTGGGCTTGGCCGCCACACTCCCAGACACTCCCAGAAATAATGGGAAGCGAGAACTTTTATTCCAGGAGCAGAGGTCCTCCTAATGCAGATGGCTGGCAACATGCTAGTGCTGTGTGTGAAATTGTGGCTGGTTCTATGAGTGTGGCTTCCTGTGTACCCACAGGCTGATGAGGGCTGGGAAAGCTTGGCCACAAATGAACATTTTCCAGGCTTTTTCATGACTTTCATGATTTCTGTGTGCAGAACTTGACCACACAGGTAACTGTCCTCTCTTGAAGCTCTCTGCTTTGAGAGGTCATTTGCAGCTTGCTCTTATTTTTATTCTTCCTGTATCTCTGGGTATTCTGTCTCAGACTCTTCCTCAAGAATTTTGCCCACTCATGAGGTATATCCTGGGCCCTGCTCCTCTTATTCTTTTTTTTTTTTTTAAATATTTTTTTATTTATTTCTAGGAGAGAGAGAGACAGCGTGAGCAGGGGAGGGTCAGAGAGACAGGGAGATACAGACTCTGAAATAGGCTCCAGGCTCTGAGCTGGCAGTCAGCACAGAGCCTGACGCGGGGCTCGAACCCACAAACGGCGAGATCATGACCTAAGCGAAAGTCGGACGCTTAACCGACTAAGCCACCCAGGCACCCCGTTGCTCCTCTTATTCTGTGTACATCCTCCTTGAAAGAGTTCATCTGCCCATGTGGCTCCGGCTATCGCCTGTTTGCCGATGAGTGCCGCATTTATTTTTCTTGTCCAGACTTCTCTCCTGAACCTCATTGGATAGCTCACTGCCTGCTGAGAAGACTCACCTGGGGGTCCTAAGGCATGTCAGCTCCAGTGTGAACAGAATCGGAGCCACCCTCCTCTCTTCCATAAATGTGTGTTCTCCCAGGAGTACCATCATCTGCCGTGTCAATTGCACGGAAACCTGTAGGCATGTGTGTTGCTACTTCCCCCTAACTTCCTGCTTTTGTTTATGCAGACTGTCCAAACTCTAACAAACTTTGCCTCCTCTGCACCCATCTGGTCTGAATACCCTTTTCATCCTGACTGCCCTACCTTGGACCAGCCCTCATCAGTTCTCTGCTAGATCTTATTTTAATCTCCATCTTGGCCTCAAGGCCTGGCCCCACACTGATCCTGGGGGGCTCTTTATATTTGCAAATCCTACCATGTTCTTTTTCTTAGAAGCTTTCCATTTTTCTTTAGGAGCAACTCCAGATTCCCTAGTGGGGTTGCGGCCCCGTGTGACTGGTCCTCCCTGCCTGTTTAGCTGTATCATTGCCTTCCCCCCCACATTTCTCCTTTATTCCAGCTCTGTGGAGATGGAGCCATTTGCACACTTCTGCTGCGCACACACACACATTGCTTTGGACCTGAGAATCTCTCTGCCTAAAACGTTCCTCCCTCCCCTGTGTGGCTGACTCCCCTGGAGAGACTGGACTGGCTGACCCATAACTGAGCTCATAACACCCACAGCTGGGCTCTCATGCTGTGCCCTGACTTAATGCCCTTTCATTGTCCTTTGTTCCCTTTTTCTGTCATCTACAGTGAGCTCTTTGAGGGCAGGGAAAGGGCTTTCATCCTTGTATTACCAGAACCGTGAAGATTAACAGATACACACTGGCCCTTATGCGTTTACCAGTGCATCCATCCAACAAATATTTTAAATCAACTACTCTAGGTCAGACACAAGCATCCATTTCATATAGCCCCAGCCCTGAGGAGTCTATAGTCCAGTAGGGAATACAGACACAATGGACACAAGTGTTGTAAAGTATTCTAGATGGTGTAATTGAAGTATGTATGGGCATGAGGCTGACCAAAAGAGAGTGGTTATTCCTGCCTTGAGTGGGCTTAGGGAAAGGTTGACAAAGGTGAGCTAGGCTGAATCTTGACAGATGAGAGGTTTGTGAGTCGACAAGGGAGGAAGGGACATTGCGAGCAGAGGAGGCAGGAAAAGCAAGAAGGACATAAATATCATTTGGTATTGAGTGTAGTTGTGTGTGGATAGAGCATAAGGGGTATGAGGTGGGGGAAAGGGAGAGAGACAGCTGCAGAGCGGCTGACGATGGGCAGATGATGGGTGTCCTTTACCAAGCTAAATATTGAGGACCTTACACATGAGCAGTGGAGAGCCAAAATAGGTATAGTTTAAGCAGGGGTAGATTTGCAGTTAAACGATCGATTAATGACTCCCAAGTCATATGTATCATATCTCCCAAGTAACACAATGGGTACCTAAATGCAGTTTGACTACAGAAAAGCTCCAAGGAATGCTTTGAAGCAAGCAAACCTTTCAGGGTCCCTCAGAGCTCACCCTGGGATCAGTCCTGGCTTCTCCAGGGCTTGAAGTGGTGCAAAAGGGCAGCTTAGCAGGTGGTGGGCTGCCATGGTTCTGAGCTGCTCTCAGGACTTTCAGGATAATCCTGGCCACACTCAGCCCTTGCGATGTGCTGCTGTAGCAATCAGGGTGAATGAGCCCTGTTACCAGCAGTAACTCAGATACATCAAACTCAAGACATATCAAAATTCTGGTGTGAGGCTGTGTCCTTTTTCAGAGGCTGATCCTGTTTGGTGATCTCCCTCTGGATTCTCTAGATTTGACCACAAAATACCACTGACTTTGATTCTAACTCTAGTCTCTTTGGTTGGATTGTTTCCTCACCTTCCACCTCTACGTGGGGCTGCTCAGCACTGACCTCTATAGCACAGATAGCTACCATTTACTTTATACCTACTGTGTGCCAGACCCAGTGTTAGGGGCTGTACAAACATCATCTCTAATCCTCACAGCAACTTTGAAAGACAGATACTTTGGATAGTTTTGGATCCCAAATGACTAGAGGAATAAGGAGAGGGTCCCCAGCTTGTAGGACTTGAAGTTCAACCAAAGTCAGAATAATAGGCTGGTTTCCAACAGGCTCCACCATATTATATTTGGAAAGTCTCCTTTGTTGCCACTTTTTCTAACATCCAGGCTCAGTCTCTGTAGAATGTATCATTTACTAATACTGGTGATTGAAGGGTCCCTGTGTCCCACGGAGGCTTGTTGTTGTCATTTAAGTTCAAGACTGTGTCCTTGACCTTTCCAGGTATTTTACCACAGGTAGATCTTACTCCTGCTATTGATTTCATGAGGGGGAATAAGACCTCTTTCTCTGATCTCTTTAGCCTAGTCATGTCAAACCACATCAAGCTCTTTATTAGGAATCTCTTTATTAGGGGTACCAATAAGGAAGTGACATTAGGCTTCTCTCTTTCTCAGCCCTTGGTGCCAAGGTAGGCTATCTCATAGAACATTATACCTATTTATAGGGATGGATGTGGTTAGAGAGGGATGGAAGGTTAAGGACTCCCCTTAGGCTGTGACTTGGATTTCCTCTAAGGAATTCCAGGGTACTTTGAGAGAAAGCACATAGATTTATTTTTCAGAGCATCATGTGAACATGCTGCAGCAGGCCCAAACATCCATCTTTACACAGCTGTGTTGGAAGGTAGAGGCAGACGGTGGTACAGGCAGGGCATTCCTCCTTCCACGCTGTTCCCCTAGCAGACTTCCCTTATATCTCTGGGCTGGGACTAGCCCACATGCCCACCCCAAATTCAGGGTCTCTCCTCCCTAATAAGCACATTGCTGTCTGCTTGATCGCTGAGTTCTCTGGGCCAGCAAGATGAGACAGCACAGTTGGTTGTAAGGTTATTGGATAGTCAGTCAACCTTATTCTGTACCACAAGTGGCACTCTGATTTTATTGTCAGCTATCCCCTTTCACCACTAAGAGCAGGGGTCTGCTTTTCCCTGATCCATTCTCCATTTCCCTGTTTTTATCCATGTGATGGCTTCACCCTCAGCCTGAGGGTGGGATACCTCATCTCTGAACAAAAATGTTCTGAAGAAGCTAGAAAGGGTCACTTCTGAAGTTTTCCCACAGTAAACCTCACCTTGTGTTACTGGTCCAAATTGCTTCAGGATCATTCCTGACTCAAAGATTATGAAGAGGAATGGGATGACTCCACTTTTGGAGATCAGGTCCAGACTTGGAGTGGAGATGGTTTTAGCTTCTCCTGAGGGAATGGGCTATGTTGAGGAGTAGATTTCCGAGCAAAGCTGGAGTTCTCTAAGAAGAAGGAGGGGAATGCATTTGCATGTAAGGGAGGTAACCAACAGTATTCATGACCAACTCCCAGGGCAAACTTCTAAGAACCAATGAGCCACCAATAGGAACTTTATCTTGCTTAGTCAAACACTGAAATAAAAGATGGCTGCTTCTGCTGTTCCACAGACTGTTTTATCTACTTCTCTGATTAAGTGCAGTGCTTTCCAGGCCTAAATGTCTTTAGCAGTTTCAGAGATGTCAGTCAAGCCTTTCTCAAGGCAGGTTATCAAAATAATTTAACAAATAAGTATCCCCCTATAGTAGGTACCTGCCATTTGCAGATAGGAAAACAGATTTAGGGAGGTTTGAAGACTATTTAAACTCACAAGTGATCATTGTTGCATTGGCAGTTTGAGATCTACTAGAGAGAACAACTATGCCACCCAAGAATCAGCAAGGACTGGTGGAACACTAGGAACCAGATGGGAGTATAGTCGTAAAGCTGAGGGAGCCAGTGTTCATCTGGCCCTCAGTGATACTGGGGTCCTAGAATGGGTGTGCTGTGTGGCTCTGTCTCGCATTGAATAGGGTTGACATTTATGAACCAACAGGATGTTGTGGAGATGATGTATGTGCCTTCTGAGAATAGGTCATGAAAGACATAATGGCTTCTGCCTTGCTCTTTCTTGGATCTCTTACTCTAGGGGAGCCAGCTGCTATATATACTGTGAAGACACTCAAGTAGCCCTATGTAGAGGTCCAAGTGGCAAAAAGCCAAGGCCTCTAGTCAACAACTACTGAGGAGGCCGTCTTGAAAGTAGATTGTCCAGCCCCGGTCAAGCCTTCAGATGACTTAAATCTCAGGCAACATCTTAACTGAAATCTCCTGACAGACTCTGAGCCATCCAGTGTTTCTGGCTTCCTGGCTCTCAAAAACTGTATGAAATAAAAAAAAAAAAAAGCTTGTCGTTTTAGGTAGGTATAGTTTGGGCATAATTTGTTATACTGCAATGGAGAACTAACACAGAGGTCTAGCACTTGCCCCACATACCAGATTGGGGCTTGACAGCATCAAGATGTCTCCAAGATGACTCCAGCATCATTTGCAGGTCAGGGTAAGACTTCTGCTAAGCTGCTCACGTGGGATCAACTTAGGGCATGGTCAGCCTTCAGCCTAGAGATCCTAGAGATGTATAGCCTAGAGATCAATGTAGAGCATACATCTGGGAAGAGATGGGGCAGTATGTGTGTATGTACACACACAGGCGGAGTGTATATATTTGGGTATGTAAATCAGCGCTATTTCCTTGAGTCTTCCATAAGGGAAAAAAGGCATGTTTGCTTGGCCTTTTGCCTCCAAGTGACTATGAACCCTACTCTATTTATGATACCACCTCAAGTTTTGTTGTTGTTGTTGTTTTGTTTATTTAAGTATAATTGACATATAACATTATATAAGTTTTAAGTGTATGGCTTTTTAATAGATTTTATTTTTTAGAGTCATTTTAATTTCATGGAAAAAAAAAAGAGAAGGTACAGAAATTTCTTATATACTCCCTGCCCTTCTACATGCATGGTCTCCCCATTATGAACATCCCCCACCAGAGAGATGATTGCATTTCTTACAATTGACGAACCTACATAAACACATTGTATTCACCCAAAGCCTATAGTTCACATTAGGGCTCTCTCTTGGTGCTGCACATTCAATGGGTTGAACAGATGTATAATGACTTATATCTACCATGCAGAGCAGATTCACTGCCCAGAGAATCTTCTATGCTCTGCTTATTCATCTCCCTCCTGGGCAAAGGCTGTTTATTTTCCATTCCATACCTTCTTTGTCGAATCTTTACTGCATGAAGGTATTGTTTTCATGTTTAATTTTTACTTATTTAAAATAGTGATTGGCAGTAAGGAAGTGAAGGAAGATGGCGCAAAGTCACTTTTCAAGACCTTGGCAGAAGGAGAAGTGACAATAGAGCAATAGTTTAAGGACAAAACAGGGTTGAGAAAAAATCTTCAGTCTGAGGGAGCATTAAGTACGTTTATTTTTCTGTTTTTCCAGAGAAAGCAACCAGATGAAGGAGGAAAATATGAGTGAAAGAGAGGGTGGTTGATAGAGCAAGGTGACAGACCAGAACTGAGGGTCAGGGACAGAGGGCAGGCAGTGGAGTCAACCTTGGCAAGAAGAAGGGACACATTTGCAGGGTCAGTGCCAAGGTTATGGGGACAGACTTGAGGGGTGCTTCTGGGGCAGAGGTCGGGCAAGCCGGGGGATCACAGTGAGAACCCAAGGGGCAGGGGACTCTAGACACTTGGCTGCAACAGCCGACCATGGGCTCCAGGCAGGTGAAGCCAAGAGTAGATAATGAAGGGGCAGAGTGGGAGGACTTAATGGCAAAATGAAGATGAAAAAATTGTTCATTAGCAGGGATTTAAAAATTATATATATATAAAAAAAAAAAAGAGAGCACCTGGGTGGCTCAGTCAGTTAAGTGTCTGACTTTGGCTCAGGTCATGATCTCACGGTCCGTGGGCTCGAGCCTCACATTGGGCTCTGTGCTAACACCTCAGAGCCTAGAGCCTGCTTCTGCTTCTGTCTCCCTGTCTCTCTGCCTGTACCCTGCTAGTGCTCTCTTTCTCTAAAAAAAAAAAAAAAAAAA
>NW_027530190.1:2313995-2335104 GCF_008692635.1 Crocuta crocuta | reverse complement strand
ATACTCTAAGACAGGAAATTCAGACTCCTAAGCACTTGGTGGGTACTTGACTGCATGACTAAATGTGAGCAGCTGAAACAAAACAACATTTAAAACAAAAAAGTGGTTTCAAGCCTTTCTTGGGAAACACACTTTTCTTTGGCTAAAATGACCCTAGAGCGAACTGAGGTCTGAGGTCTGTTTGACCAGGGAGACAGTACTAGAAGCAAGCAAACCTCCTAGATCAATTAGTCCCTAATGCATCAAGATCTTAATGTTTTCAGATTATCAGATGTACAGCACCTGCCTCCTGTAGAAGTAGAAGCTCCATTGAGGTGTAACTGGTTGTGGAAAACATTCCTGAGCCCTGAGGGAGATGCCCCCAGGCAGCGAGTCACAGGGACAGAGCCCCTGTAATGGGGAGGACACCTGCTGCCGCCACGCAGAGGCCACTGCTGGGCACAAGTGTGTGGAGCTGCCATTGGGAAGGACTCGTCCAGAGCGCTTGTGGTAAACCTAAAAGAAGCTAACACTGGAAAATGAAGATCCGAGCTGACAGTGACGATTGAACACAATCACCAGGAACGTTAGGAGACGAATCAAGAGGAAACAGCTGCCTCTTGGCCCTTCTTTGCCCCGGGCCCTCCAGTCATTCCCTTGTGCCCTGCATCCTGTCCCCACACAACAACCAGCAGGCTTCAGACTTCCTCCACAGACCATAGGCTCGACTGAAGATAGATGACAAGGCTATTTGTAATAAGCCCAGTGGGCTTTTGGTTAGTCGGTTTTGGCACATCCATAGCTGGAAGAAGGTGCAGCTGTTAACAATGATGAGGGATCTATGTATGTGCTGAGTTTTCTGGGGCCTGAAAACCCAGCTGCAGAATCATGTATATAGGATTGTATCTTTTGTACAAATATAAAAGGTAGGCGATTGGGAGTATTATATGTTTGTGTGTAATATATATATGTATATACAAATGAGATATATCTATGTATCCTAACATGAAAGATTTCTGAGTGAAAAACATCAAGTTTTAAAAGTTGCAAAATGATATCCGTATATAAAATATGAGAAATAAAAAATGATATAGGTGCATGGGTCCACACACTATGTTTGATGTCAGTGCCTAGAAAGGGGGCTAGAAGGGCGCACTGCAAATGGTGGGTAGCGTGGCCTCTGAGGGGAAGGCGGCCGTGGGAAGGATGATGCAGGTTTTCGGCCTTGTTCTATAGATCTTTGTATTATTTGAAATTTGTACAATAAGGGCGTACTCATGTCTTACTTATGTAAGAAAAATAAGAAATAATAAGGACCAAAAATGAAAACTGTGTGATCACTCTTGAAACCCTCCTGGGAACTTGGAGAACCAGAAGGTGGTAATACGGACATGAGGGGACACATCCCACATGTTTTAATCACGACTGTGCTCGGACTAACTGAGGGTCATAAAAGAGAGAGGGAACGCCCCAGGCCCAAGTCCCTCACTTTCTCAGTTATGGGGCTACCAGAGAGCTGTGAAGAGGCTAAATGACAAAGTACACGTCTAACAGTCAGAATCCCTCAGCAGCTAGAGGGCAGCAGGGAAGGGAAGAGAAACCAGTTTCAGCCTTATTGGGAATGTGGAAGAGTCATTTCTTGGGAATTTTCAGAATATGGAATTTTAAGGATTCTCTTTTGGACTCTGAATTACTAAAAAACTGAACTATTTCTGGAGAAGGCAGATTGTCACCCCATGGCTTACAATGCCAAAGCCAGAACATGAGGCTGCCCTGTGGTCCTGCAATGTGGGGAGAGGTGCCAACGAAGGCCAGTCTGCGTGTGACAGAAACAGCACATGCTCAGAAACTGATGGTATTTTGTGAAAATGAAAAGATCATCCCACAGGAGGGAACATCTGAACCTTGGGTCAAACTATGATGCATGAGTGGCTGGTCTCAAGGGTCTCAAACAATAGCACTGATGAAATATCTTAGAGACCCAGACTCGAAGGCCTTTCTTGGGCTCAAGGTGAGCATCCCTGCACTATAACTGGATTCCTGAGACCCCTCAGGCACATGGAGAGCTGAGAACTGGGGAGGGCTACATGGAAGTCTTCTGAATCCCCTCCTGAATCTGGAGACATGTGCTTTTCAGAGCACATAGGTTAGAAATACTGGTGCAGAGCATCGTTACTAGGGGAGGGGAGGGGTGGACCAGGCGTGTCCCTTTATAGCGGAGAGGGACACCTTGAGTGGCGTCTCCATTCTCCACAAACCTGACTGGCATCAAGCCTCGCCTAAGGTCTTCATTGTCTCACGAGTAAGCAGTCACATCGTGTCAACAGCAGGAGAGCTGCTGTAGATCTCACGGCTGGAGGAGCTGGTGAAGGAAGGGGAGACAGCTGAGGTGCTTAACCGTCTCCGCGGATGTGGGGAGTGTAGCACAGAAGTGGGCATCTGGGCCTGGCCAGCTGGGGAGATAAGGGTACGCCACACAGTTGTCGAAACCCTGGCTCATCAATGTGCAGCTTTCTGCAAACCTGTGGTGGCATTTCATCATCACTGCCCTGCTCCGCCACATCCTACCTGGCTACTGAAGCAAAAGGTTCTCAGTTTTCCTCTCTCTTAAATCCTCATGAGCATGCCTGGGACCCCACTTCCAACACCTACTGAAAGGGAGACCCAGGAGGAAAAAGGGCTGTAACACTAAAAGGGGACATTGGCATCCAAGTGTCTGTGTAGAGCATCTAAGACTGTGTAGAGCATGACATCTTGGAGAACACGCAGAGAATGTTTATTTGAAGATGCGCTAGGGGGACATAAAGATTGGGATTAGGAAATCAATCTGTGGCACGGGTTAAATTTATAGCCTCGGGCGCATACAGGCCTGTCTGCACATAAGATGCACCTGGAGAGCTTTAAGAATCACTCCTGGGTCCCACCCTGGACTAGTTGAATCAGAACCACTTGGGCTGATGCTCCCACCCAAGACCTTCCTTCCTCAGAGGAAGACTCACTTAGAGATATGTGCCTGGCAGTGCCGGGAGCCGCACCGGCCTCTATGGATGGCAGTCACAGCAAGGAAATGGCAGTGTTTGCACAGCTACTGCCATGAGAAATGAAAACTGGTATCTCCTGCTACTACTGGCTCATGTTGTGCTGGTATTGACCAGGCCTCACAATATTCCATATCAGACCCATATTCTGAACACAGATACCTCATAAGGAAAAGCATATTCCTGCCTTTACAAGAGAGATTTTAGATGAAAGCTCTACGGATGATTGTCAAAAGGCTCTTCCTGAGGGCCTTGCAGATCCAAGACTTAGGGGGTTAAGAACACAAGAATTACAACTGAGCCTGGCCCTGAGACAAAGAGCCTAATTTAGAGTTAAGGAACAGATAAGGGCAGAACTTAAGTTAATACTTACACCTTCTCCTAATTGGTGATGTATGGCAGTCCCTTCCCCAAGGCCTACTTTCTGCAAACACCCTCCCTTACAGGTGGCTGGGATGAGGATAGATAAGAGTAGCTAAAACATTACCCACAAACAAAAGGCTGACACATTTAGGGCCTCCATGGTGTTCACACATTCAGCATCAAATAGGTTTCCACAAACAACTTATTAACCAACTCAAAAACATACATTTGAGAGTCAGACAGAATGACTCTTAGCCCATCTATACACTTAACCTATGACCTAACCTTAGCGTTATTAACTTAGAACAAATATGTATCCTGTCTTTTACTAAGAATACCCTAATTCTCTAGTTATAAGATTTACTTAACCTCACTATAATTGCAATAGTTCTGCAAGAATATTTCTGTAAAACCTGCTTCTGTACACTTTCCAAAGCATCTTATCACAAAGAGCTATCCATTGTAAAAATTCCTTTTTCTGATGTCATGTTATCATTTAACCTATAAATAAAGACACCAAAACCGACAGGACAGAGATGCCTGCCTGGTGATCAGAAAGGATCTCGGGGCTCTCTCACTCTCTCGATGATACCGTCCATCCTTCAGGGACCCCTGGACCTGTCGGAGCCGGCGCGGCCTCCGGCCTCCGGCATGGCAGGGGGCAGGAAATCCTTTGTGTCCAGGCTCACCTGCCAGACCTTGGGAAGCCTACCTCCTCTGCGAGGTGCTGTTTTACAGTGAAAATTTCTACCTTAAGTCAATAGTAAATTGACATTAAATTCAGGAAAATGGGTCTCAGCTACCCTAGCTAAGAAGTGCCCTTATCTCCTTGTGAAAGTGTCCCTATTTATTTATCGGAAGTATTTCCTTCTTTTTATAAAGCACAAAGATTCACTGAGTGGAAGGTGTAACAGCATCCTGGATTAATAACTACCGTGGAGAGGTTTTCTGTGGTGCAGGTAACTTCCTTTCCCTTATAGGCAGGACAATCAGGTCTTTGTGTTCGGAGTCCTGGATTGGGAAGGGTTCAGTGTACACTGTATTGTGTTTTATGATGGAAGTACTAGTTTTGAAACATGAGGAGCTGGAAAAAGGAGGGGATGGGAAGTGGGCTTTGAAGGAAAGAAGGGAGTGGCCTGGCTCTGATGGCAGAGGGAGGGTGGCAGGTCTTGAGTAATGGGGACGTGTGTGCCTCTCACCCTCCAGCATCCTGAGCTGGGATACACTAGTGTGAAGTGCAGGAAGTGGTGGAGACCTGAGGGTGAGCACGGAGTCTCAGGACCTGGGGCCCAGGGGGGATGCCCTGGGTCTAACCTAGAGGTATTGAGGCCACCCAAGGATCCTGCAGACGGAGCTGAGGGCCTGGACAATGTGCAGGGAGATGGGGATGGCTGTCACGGTGCACCCAGGGCTCCTGCGCAATGTTCCTGGATCCTAGAAACTTTAGAACTCTGGAGTTCTCTGATGATCCCAAAGGAGGGATGGGGCAGGGTGGCGGCGGACATCCAGATTTCATTTTCTTTAGAGAAACTAAGCGAGGTGGCAATCCTTATGCTCCAGGGTAGTGGGATGATTCCCACCATAAAGAGAGGTTTATTGGTTTACTTGTAGGTCATTGAGGGAGGAAGTTTCCAGCCAGCGACTTTAAAGGAGGGGGAAGAATTGAAGTTCGATGTGTGGAGAAAGGAGGACGCATGAACAGAACCGGCAGAGCTAACGGTGTGATTGGGAAAGGATGGCCGAGGAACTCCTGGTCGGAGGTGTTCAGAGAGGGGCTCTGGGACCTGAAATCTCTGTGGTCTTCTGCAGGGTGTAGATGTGGAGCGGTCCTCTGCCTCCTCCGGGACATCTTCCGTGAAGTGGAAACTTGTTTCCTAATGCTTTTGTGTGGGCAGCTGCTCCCCCTTCTTTCTCATTAGAAATGTTTCGAAGTAACTCTGGTTCATTGCTACCAAAAAATCGTTTTAAAACGACCTGCTTCCTCCTACTCCTGACCCCTAGCCTCAAGTTCCTCTCTCTAAGTGCAACTATGTTCCTGGTGATAGTTGATTATGTATCTTTTTTTTTAAACAGTAACATAGGGCAGTAAGCTCACCATTCTACCCTTGCTTTGGTCAGGGACACTATACTTCTACCCCTCCAACTCAGCTTTATAAAGGCAATTTAGTGTTCCGTTTCATGAATGAACCATAACACAAGTAAGAAGTTTCCTATAGTTGGATATAGTTGGAGTTTCAGGGCTGTTTCCCTCTGCCTGCACTGTTACATTGCATTTCTTTGTCATGTGAGTGTGTTCTTTCCCAGAACTGAGAGGGGGCTGGGGTGTTGCACCCACCGTTGGAGGGGAGTCGGCATGACGGAGAGAGATTAAACCCAGGAGGTGTTAATATTGGGGCGTTTGGGGGCTTTTTCAAAAGCCCAGGAATTTGGAGATTTGACATCATCCTGAAGAGATCTCAAGAGCTGATTGATATGTTTTCTGCTCCCTCAGAATCCCAGAAGTACCTTAACTAACTTCTTCTAACGTGCCTGTAGTAGGATCTAGAGGAAGGAAGCTCACCCTTACATCCCCACTAACATTCACAGGTCCTCCATATAATTTGATGGTATTACATATACCTTATTTTTTGTGAACAAAAATATAGCATCTATTTAGTGTTTTTATTTATTTTTAATTAGTGTCCTTTATTTATTTTTCTCTGAATCTACCAGTGGAGAAGTGGTCCTTGTGAAGACCTTCCAATAATTTCTGGGAATCAACAGGGGGTTCTTCACATGGACTTAATAATAAATCCTTTCAGTGGCTGCATTGTATCCATGAAACTTTTTAACCTTCCTTCTGACTCTGGCTCCACCTCTTTGGGGCCATTCTTCTCTCTCTCTCTCTCTTTTTTAATGTTAATTTTTGAGAGAGAAAGGGACACAGAGTATAAGCAGAGGAGGGGCAGAGAGAGAGGGAGACAAAGAATCCAGAGTAGGCTCCTGGCTCCAAGCTGTCCGACATGGGGCTCAAACCCACGCACGAACCATTGAGATCATGACCTAAGTGGAAGTAAGACTCCCAACCGACTGAGCCACTCAGGAGTCCCTGCTCTTTTGCTGGACTGAGCAGTACTCCTCACTTCTGAAATGACCTGAAGGCTCGATGTCGGCCTGTTCACGGGAGGGGCCGAGGTCTCTGCCACGTCCCCAGGCTCCCATGTCCCCAGGCTCTCCAAGCAAGAGCAGAAGTGCTCACGTTTGGGTGTTGGCTTCTCCCAAGACTGGGTCAGTGTTCACGGATTATGAAACCAAATGGCACACCCCCTCATGACCTCACAAGCTTCCTTTAGGAGGACTAAGTGGGTGGCTGCTGTACAGATACCTACTAAGTTTCCAAATAGTTGAATTTTGGGATGAGTAGCAGGGTGATGCCCCCTGATAGAAACACAATGGAGTGTAGGTCCTCATTCTGACACATAGTAGCCCTCTTGGCTGTTGTTACTCATGGTGGAAAATTCCATTCCCTTGTACAAGAAGAAATTGGTAAGGAAGGAAGTTTTATGTAAAAGAAAGGAGAAAGAGAATCATGCAATCTCCGTGTTTGTTTCTTCCTTACGTGGTGGAGGTCTGTGGCTATATTTGCAGAAACACTAAGACCTACTTTAGTTATTCACAATTGCGGTGGGAGAGGTGCCGTCAGGAAGTACTGCAGGACTCCTGGCTGGTGGACAGATTTCTGGTTGTAGTCACCAGTGCACTGTAAGACGAGGAGCAGTTCCGATTGGCTGGGGCCCATGCCATCTGAGCTGTTAAAAATTTAGGTAAGGTTGGGCATTTTGTGAAAATCATATTCAATTTTACACAATAGTTTTATAGATGGAAAATAGAAAAGGGGGTTTCTCTTGTAATTCAAACTACAGAAAGTAAAGGTCAATGAAATCCTTTGGCTGGTGACAACGGTGACAGTGACTTAAAGCCAAAGACAGAGTGGAAGGGAAGAGACCACTGTGGACCAATCCAGACTTTGGGACAGAGGTAGTATGAACTCTGCACTTATCAGAAGGGCACAGGAATGAAATAAGGTCTAGAGACACTCAACTACATAAAACAGAGGTGATTTTGGCTAGGCATCAGCTGGGGTCACACATGGAAAATACCCCTAATATAATAACCCCTTCTGTGTATGTTGGCCGTGGGGGGGGGTGGGGTACGTTGTCAGATATGGAGACTGAAACCACTCATCCCTGTAACCACGGGAGGTGCATATGGTGTTCTTGAGTAGTCTGGGGGCTCCTAAGTGGTCTTCCAATATACCCTTGTCTGGTCTGGTCATTCTGTGCCTTCAGGCTTCCCTGCTGAAAAGGGGCTTTCTGATGCAGAGCTTCATGGAGGACCGTGCAGAGTGGGCAAGAGCATGGTTTCAGTGTCGGGCAGACCGAGTTTCAGTCCCTTGCTGTCACTGACTGGTCCTGTGAATTCAGGCAAGTGACTTCATCCTTCCATCCCGCCAGTGTCCTCTTTTATGGATAATATTAGATTGGACAATATGGGAACCTCCCTCAGAGGGGAGGGCAGGATTACATGACATAATATGCGGAAGCATTTTCCTTAGTGCCCAGCCCACAGTGAGTGCTCAGTAAGTGGTAGCTGGTACTGCTACCACCCAGGGTGGGAGAGAGGTTCTGGGGGTTCCACTTTAATGCATGTAAGAGGAGACACAAATATCATGAAGGTTCTAGAACTCCTTAAGTTTAGGAACCTGCAAAGGGTGATGATCAGGAATAATGAGCGTGAGAAAACTAAGACTTCTGAATCTTTGCTTGTTTATTTCTTCTTGAGAGAGAGAAAGCACTAGCAGGGAGGGGCAGAAAGATAAAGACGGGGTCTCCAAAGGGGGCTCTGAGCCATGAGATCATGACCTGAGCCAAAGTTGGACGCTCAACTGATGGAGCTACCCGGGAGCCCCAAGACTTCTGAATCTGTGAAGTGTTCCCAGTCCCCAGTATATCTCTAGTTCTAATGAGGAAGACAATCTTGCTCATCGTTTTCAAGGATGTCAAAGGTAGCTGGAAAGACGTGTCCTCAGACCCAAAGTTAGGAGAGGAAAAAACTCCCAGGAAACAGAGTAGACAGAAAAACAAAATGGCTGGTAACCTAAGACCTGCAGCAAGGAAGACAAAGCAGCTGACAGTCAGTCAAGGCTCAAACTGTGGCCCTGGGGATCTCCTCAGCCTGTGGTACTTCCTGACACGGTGTCTCCTGGAGCTAACCCTCCCTGCATGAGCTCAGTCCAAGTTCAGTGCTTACTACAAATACATGTTTGTTTAAGGAACGCACAACTGAATGGGCAGGGTAGCTTAACTAATGGTTCTGTTCTTTAGCTGATCTCTAGACTGCCAAAGGTATCAGATGTGCATTATCCGATCAGCACAGGGAGCAGCGGAGCTGGGCAGATGGTGGGAGCACCCAACTGTGGTGTTTGCTTGCTCCACATCCCTTCTTCCAGTGGCAGAACCTATCTTTTCCTTTTGGAGAACTTTCCCTGTCCTACTCTTAGCCCTTGGTTTAGGTTCTATTCTTTAAGACTCAGTTCTAGGGGCGCCTGGGTGGCTCAGTCAGTTGTGTCCGACTTCGGCTCAGGTCATGATCTCACGGTTCGTGGGTTCGAGCCCCGCATCAGGCTCTGTGCTGACAGCTAGCTCAGAGCCTGGAGCCTACTTCAGACTCTTTGTCTCCCTCTCTCTCTGACCCTCCCCTGATCATGCCATCTCTTTATCTCTCTCTCTCTCTCTCTCTCAGAAACAAATAAAAACATTAAAAAAAAAAAAAGACTCAGTTCTAGCAGGACATGACCTCTGGTGACATCTGAAATCCCAGTGCAGAGGTGGGCATGTGACACAGGCTGGCCCATCAGAACCAAACCAGGCCAAAGAGAGGCACGGGACACCACTCGAGCCAATGAGACGCAACTCCCTGGAGCCACTGGGATACAGGCCTTCTGTTCCTGGAAGGCTTTACATTTGTATGCCTGCAACTGTTGACATTTTGCCTTCCAGAATAAAGTGGAAAGAGAGGGAGAAATAGATACCTGTAACATTATTGGAACACGTGCCTCTGGTTAAGCATGATCCAACCCTGAACCTTTCCATTGCCTGGGCTTATCGATTCTCTTTCTGGCTGAAGCTGGTTTGACGGGGGTTTCATTCACCTAAATATAGCAGGAAACTTAGGGGGAACCTTCTGTTTTCTTTTCACAAGGGTAGTAGAAAAACAACAGGTCCTTTCCCTTGTGACCTAGATAATAGATTTCCCACCATTTTTTAGAAGTTGATCTTTTCGTGGTCATTCTTGGTTTTCACAACTCATGCCCTGACTTAAGGTGTTGAAGCTAGTCTGAAAATAATTTCACGTTTTGTAAAAGAAGAGGAAACAGAAGTTGGTGACATGATAAAAAAAACAATGAGATAGGATTTTTTTCCCCCAACATCTGCTAGTGTGTCCATTGCCAAGCCTGGATCAGGGGCTTGATCAGGCTTGGATCAGGCTCCCAGGAAGGACTGTTGCCTTTTTTCTTGATTGTATTTTGACAAAGAGCAGGAAATGGCTTTAAGAAAACAAGTGGAAAAGATGGAAAAGAAAAAAAACGCATCTGGACTATGGATATGAGTATTCTCTTACTTCTCAAGTTCTATGGGTGTGGGCTTGGGGTTTGGTTAAGTATGAAATATAGGTTGCATCTGAGGCTCTGCTAAGAGAAAAACATATATGTTAATTGAACCTGCGAGGCAACTACAAACTGCCTTTAAGTTCACATGGCTTGACAAATATTCTTTTCTAACCCGTGGGTCAGACGAAATGTAGTTCTTTCTTGTTCCTTCTTCATCTTATCCAAGACGTCCTCTAGTGTGTGTGACTTAGGGAAGGTCCCCAGCCTGCTTAAGTGTTCTCGTTTGTAAAATGAGCAGTTTGGATTAGACCAGTGGTTCCAGCTTAAAAAATAAAAAAACAAACAACAACAACAACAACAACAACAACAAAACCCCCAGAAATAAGCTTCAGGGTTCTTCAATCATTGCTCGTGCAGAACTCAGCCTCCCTGGGGACTCCTAATGTAACTCCTCGAGGCCCTAGGACTCTGAGGGACTACTCCTAGATACTCCTAGATACTAGTAGATACTCCTACTCCAAGCCCTTTCCAGCTCCCAGCATTACACTTCTGTCATTCTAAGCACCACCTGCCATGAGACTTTTTTCAGATTGCATCTTTTTCTGTGCTGCTGTAGCATTTGGGAATACAGCACACACACCCTGACCCATGTTGTAACCTGACCTAGATATGGACATCTGTTTTTTTTTTTGAAGTCAGTATGTCCTTGTGTTTCTTCTGGGAAGTGACTCAAAAGTTACTTGAGAGACTGAATGTAGTGGAAAGAGCTCCAGGAAATGGGGGAGAGAAGCTTTGTTCACAGACTGGGAGAATCTGGAGTTTTGCCTCCTGTGGCAAGCCGCCTGTGCTAGCAGGGGCGGAGCGGCTACCTCACACCACTACCAGGGCAGAGCAGGGCCTGCCGACTGGAGCCCCCCACATCTGTCCTTTGCCTAGACCTTCTTTCCCTAGTGCACATGCCAGCCAGGCTGTGGTTGTTGGAAGGTCATGGAAGAGATCTTTGTGAGCTGCGTGCTGGCCTCCCTGTTCAGCATCACTGGGCCAGTCCCTGGATGGGAGATTAAGTTACTATTGGAAGCATGACTAGGAAGAAAAGCCTGGGCCAGTCACTTGTACCCCACCCACCTTAGTCATTTCCTTAGCACTGTGGATAGACGTCAGCTTTTCTGACTAGAGTGCCTTACCACTACTGTCCTCGCTCTGGGGATCTGGGTCAAATTTATTGGGCGTAGAAACATACTTCATAGGGTATATTGTGCAGTTTCATTCAAATCTGGCTTTGTCCAGTGTGGGGGCTAACCTAGGACGATGTGTGGTGAAAGGCAGAGGCTCAGGTAGAGACATTAATGTGTGAGCACCACCTAGTGGCAGTGAAGAGTAATGTGTGTGGTGAATGAATGCGAGGAATCTTTCCGAAGAGCTGACAGGAAGATAAATCGTTATTCAGGGATCTTTGATCTCTAAAAACAATTCTGTTGGGAATATGATTTAAAGGAAAATTATAATAAGAATGCTAAATTATATATACTAACTATATGAAACATAAGCGTAATTTTAGTTTTTTCTTAATGATTCCAAAGACATATGAGTGTCCAGAATGAGCACTGGGTATTATTATAGAGTGCTGTAAACGTAACAGATTGGGGGAAAAAAAATCTATAAGAAATGCTATCCCATCTAAGTTTTTATTTTTAAAAATATTTGTACGTCCAGAAATAATGTACCATGTAACCATTGAAAGAAAGAGGCTTATATAAAGAGCTGGCTAAGAGATATTAAAAGATAGAAGTCAGATGTAGAACAGTATCAATAGAATGCTGCAATTCACATGGGAAACAGAGAAAAAATATATATGGATGGAAATAGATACATACATATGTACTATATACATACATATGTTTTTATGTGTATATATGGGTTTGCAGTGTATCAATACATACTTGGTTGTTACCCTGAAAGGATACCTAATGAACCAATAATTGTGGTGGCCTCTGGGGAAGGGAACCAAGGGACTGAGTAAAGGAATTGAAGGAAAACACACACACACACACACACATTTAATTTGTTGATGCTGTGTTTCTTTTATACCCTTTGTATTCTGGCAAGTAGTATGTTACATATTCAAATAAAAAAAATTAAATATAAAGTCCTTAATAGTACTTATTAGTAAATAGTAGCCATTATTAGGGTTATTGATAGTAGCAGTATTAGCAATAGTCACAATATTGCCATTTTTCACTTCCTTGTAGAAAAGCTGTATGCAGAAAATAAATCTGGTTCTTTGAGCTCTCTGGTTATTTGCATCCTGGAGAAGTGGGAGTTGAAGACACTTTCCAAGCTAATTAATTCAACTGCCTGGAGCTCAGTGTTAATGAGTCTAAGGAAAGGGTTCTTAGTGACAAGATTCTTCATACCAGCCTATAAATGACTATCATCATTTACAAGAGAAATTAGGAGAAAGAATATAGCTGATTCAATGGAAACTCACTGCTGAAAAATAATTCCAGCTGCCAGAGCTCTTTTGAAATATTGAGTCTTAGAATCTTTGTGTTGTAAAAAGTCACCAAGTTAATATGGCCCTGTATTTACTGTTTTCTTGGCATGGAACTCTTTTTTCTAAGGAAATCTTATTCTGCACTCTATATTTAGGTTTGTAACCCATAGCGTTTGCAAGAAAGGAATATGTGCAGTTGTCTGTGTGTTTGAATTCAGTATCATATGAGGTGCAACTCGTGCGCATCACACAGTTTTACAACAACAAACGCACTGACATGTATATATCTAATAATTGTCATTAAAAGAATCATCTTGAGAGGCAGTTCATTTACTTCGATGTCATGTCATTGATCTTTAAAATTTGGGGACTCCCTCCTCTTTTGGAATTTCCTTTTTAGCAGTTTTCACTGGTGAGGTGAAAATCATATTACTTTACTTGGGGCAACACTTCTTTGGAGCTAAAAACTCCATTATGCAGTGGAGCCAACGTTCTTAGTCATTGCATTTATCAGAGACTGTTTATTTCTAAAAATTCAGTTTCCCCAAATGAAAAGACAATGGAACTGTTCCTCCAACTCCAAGAAATACTTCAAGAGAAGGAGTTGAAGGTGCAAGGAAAGGGATAGATGGGCAAACAAGTGCAATTAATTTCCACTTAGACGATATTCCTTATGTGAGGCTTTAAAGTGGCGGAGTGGGTAAGTCTAGGATGGGTGGAGGGGATGCCAAAGACAAAGTCTTTAAAAAGAGGAATCCCACCCACTCCTTCAGGATGGTTTTGGTATAATGTGTAAAATTGTAGAGAGAACAGATTCGGTTCCTAAGGCAACAGAAGATGCAAAAATTAAAAGGCAAATGTATCCTTTTCGTTTCATCATAAAATATTCAACATGAACAAAGCAATTTGCTGAGGTTAAAGGCAGATCGCTAGTTACGCCTAGCATGTAGTCATAGTGCTAATTACACTACACTTTGAATTAATGGTTGTTCATTTAGTTTAGGTGGAATGGAAAAATAAGTTTTACAAATGTAATTTAAATAACTTGAATTATTTTAAATAAGCAACATACATCAATAATTGGTTCTAGATCTGTGCTCAGTCATTGAGAGGTTAAGAGTGTGGGCTCTGAATTCCCCACCCAGATTTAAATTCTTGACCTTGGGCAAGCTACTTAACATTTCCTGTGCCTCAATCTACTGCTCTGTAAAGTAGGGATAATAATAACTGCACTCTATTGAAAGGCTGTGGTGAAAAATGTAAAGGAAAATTTTCTGCTTACAGCAGTGCTTGCTTAGGAGAGATCACACTTGGCAGTGTGTTTCTCACAGCTACTCTTTCTAGCTGGAGCTGATAAAGGACCATGACCTTGGATTGACTCTGAGACATCAGACTTGTGGTCCTAACTAAATAACAGGCAATATTGTTTGTTTTAGCTGTATTTCAAGCCATGGATTCATTCTGTCCTCTCCAGAGTACTAGATGTCAATTCTTAGTTGGCAATAAGCACATGAATACCTCCTTACCCTCAGGACTTTAAAAGCTCTGACTTCTGGCACACCTAGGTGGCTTAGTTGGTTGAATGTCAGGTTATGATCTTACAGTTCATGAATCCAATCCCCACATCAGGCTCTCTGCTGTCAGCCCAGAGCTGGCTTCAGGTCCTCTGTCCACTTCTCTCTGCCCCTCCCCCCCCACACTCTCCCAAAAATAAACATTTAAACAAATAAACAAACAAAACTCTGATTTGCCTCTCAGTGACTTCTTATTTACTCAGTGAATTTTTTTCACTAGACTGTGTTCCTTTGTGTGGCAAATCAATAGACTTAGCTTTTATTTTTATCTATTTTTTCATCCATCCATCCATCCATCCATCCATCATCTATCTCTTCTCCACTTATTCATTACCTCTGATGGTCTTTTTAAAAGAATTTTTTTAAGATTTTATTTTTAAGTAATCTCTACACCCAAAGCGCAGCTTGGACTCACAACCCCAAGACCAAGGGTGGCATGCTTGTCTGACGGAGCCAGCTGGGCACCTCTTACTTCTGATGGTCTTTGTTTTACTTGTTGATAGGCACAAATAAATTAATGTATGTAAAGCACTGATATGCGACAGTTATTATTATCTTATTCACTCACTGGTATCTTGTGTCATAACAAGTCTTTATACATGTCTTATATGTAACGTATATAAGACAACAACATGTCTTATAACATGTCACCGAAATATTTTATCTCAGTAAAAGTGTACATGAATAACAATACAGACTTTAGATGACAGGATGTTTCCAACTCAAATTTGTAAGTATGACGTGATGTTCAAGAGCAGGAACAGGAACCATATTTAGCATCTAGAGAAATGGCCAGTAAGATTTTGAGCCTGACCAACCAGTGGGGACGAGGCTTACACATTCAGGTCTAAGTTCAGGGGCAGACACTGACCTTCAAAAGATTTGTCATTCTGATTCTAACTTAATGGATTTTTGAAAATTATAACTCTGAACTCTTTAATGAAACAGGTTAAAAGGTAGTTTGTTGGTATATGAGCGTCTACAAAACACCTGTTTCAAAAGCTCAGCATAAGTGTGCACACACGTAGCCTTGGCCTTTTGCTGTAGGCTCCTAGCACAGGGCCCAAGCACACGCCTTTGTTACCAAGGAAATGAGTGTTTCTCGGAGCAAAGAGAATTGAGGACACTTCTCAGTAAGTGATACAGAACAAGGCCCTATTATTTCCCAGACCTGCTGGGCTGTGTAACCTGAAGCTCCATGTCCCATCCCTGCCCGTCTGGCCCATCACTGCTACGGTGGCAGCAGCCAACCCAGGCTTTCTTGGTGAAGCCCACCACATAGCTGACACTCTGCCTTCTCTTCCTACTTGCTCGGGCACTTGTGGCACATGTTTAAACCGACTAATGAAGAAAGGTCTTAGGCAAGTTTGAATCAGTCTCCGAGTGCAGCGGAAACTTCAAACACAGATGTGGCAGGGTCACTGACAAGGTCAGGACTCTAGATGCGATTGCCTTGTGGTGGTCAGATAACCTGCTGCTGCGTGTCAGGTGTAGGACCATGGGGACTGTCTGACGAAGACAGTGACAGGGACTCTCAGAGCCGACAGTGCAGGCCATCACAGCTGGGAATCAGCTTCGCTCCGCATGTGAGTTCTTCGTCTTCTAACTGTCCTTTTAGTTTAAATTAATTAATTATGTATTTGGAATCTGCACTTCCTGACAATTGATCAACTGACATGACTGTAGCTCCTTTCCCCAGATCAACACTGAAGAAACTGTCGAAGCAAAAAAGAAGCAGATTTTTAAAAATTATCAGCAAACCAGCCACTTCCATAGTCTTCTCCTAAAACTGTGGCAAATGGGAACAGGAGCAATGATTCTAGTGCTTGGGGACCATAACCTCCCCTTTTCCTGATATTCAATACCGGAGTGTGGCTGGTTCCCCCTTGCAGTATAAGCTCAAAGGACAGAAAGACCAAAACTGGACAGTACATACTATATAAGGCAAAAATATTAGAACAAACAGAATGAGGATATAAAATGAGCTTGATATAAACATCCTGAAGAATATGGGAATATATTAGTAATTTGAAACAAGCATAGAAAATCAGAAGAACAATCAAGTGGAAATATTTTTTTAAAGTTGAAGTAAAGAACACAATATATAAGAGAAATAATAGGATAACTCTAGTTGAAGACTGAGTTAGATCAGGCTGAGGGAACTTTCCCAGAAGGGAGGAGGAAAGGACAATAGCATGAAAGAAAGAGACAATAGCATGAAAAGAAAGCTAAGATATAAGGAGGGAAGAAGAGGGGCTAATAACATCCAGATCACAGGAGTCCCAGAGAAAGAACTAAAAACCAAGTACAGGCAATATTTGAGGAAATGATGGGGGCACGTTTCCCAGAATTAAAGAGCTTTAAAGGTTCTCAGATTGACTAGACTCGTGGGGCATCACATACAGAGAGAAAGAAAAACCCATCCCTAGACAAATTGTAGAGCAACTAAAAGTTTTATAAACCACAGGAAAGTCTAAAAGCTGCTAGAGAGAGAGAAATCATCTTGTAAAGGAGCAAGAATCAGATGACAACAGACTTCCCACAGCAGTACTGGATATAGTTAACAAATGGAGTAACCCACTGCCAACTTAGACCCTTGTCTTCCATCTATATTCAGATGGAAGGAGATTTTCCAAAAGAAGGAGGACATTCAGATCCTGGGGGAGGGTGAATGACAAATGTCCAGTATGGTAGCTTTGGCAAGTTTCTTTAGCTCTCTGAGCATCATTTCTCTAAGAAAGATAATGGCCCTTGTAAGTCATCCATCCATCCATCCATCCATCCATCCATCCATCCATCCATCCTTCCTTCCTTCCTTGAGCACACATTTATTGAGAGCCATTCTATTTATCTATGGTTTTATAATTAACAACCCCAGAGCTTAGCAACTGAATCAACCATTTTATTCTATCTTATGATTTTATGAAATTGGAATTTAGGCAGGGCTTAGCTGAGTGATTCTTCTGCTCCATGTGGAGCCAGCTGAGGTTCTTTGGGACATTCAGTTGGTGGCTGATCTGACCTGGATAGTTCAGAATGGCTCTGATTCTTTGGCGGGGGTGGCTGGAAGGCTGGGATCATTTAGGCTCATCTCTCTCTCCATGTGGTCCCCACAGGGACTGTCCAGTGAGATAGCTGCATTTCGTACGTGACAACACCAAGTTCTCCTTAAGGCTAGGCTTGGAGCTGGCATCATGTCACTTCCACTCTACCCAGTTGGTCAAAGCAGTCACAGGCCAGCCCAGATTCAAAGAAAGGAGAAATAGACTGCATCACTTGATGAGAGTTGTCAAAGAATTTGCAGCCACCTTTAATCTTATCGTAAGAACCAACTATGGGCCAGGCATACATAGGCCATACAAAAATAAATATGACATGGCTCTGTCTTCAAGAAGTTCATGGTCACAGAAGGTGACATGGCAAACAAAACCAATGAAAGCAATAAATGAGATCAAAGCAAAGATGCATTGTAAGTTGCAAAACACCTCTACTATGAAGATTTGCTCTAAAACTAGGATATTACAGACTCCTCTGATGCTCTCTAATATCAGTTACCATTTCTTGACTGGTTTGCCAGGAATCAAGAACTGAGTAAAGAGTTTTCCTGGCATAATTTTCCCTACCTCTCAAACCAACACCTGGGTTGCAACTTGGACACAGTAGAATCAATGCTTCTTGCTTAATTACACAACATCTTGGGATCTTGATATATATCAGCACTCATCACTCTTCTGCCCATCAACACCATTTCATACATGCTTTTCAAGATGCCCAAATAGGCCTCTGGCTACGTAAGAAAAGATTTTCAATTCACAGTGACACATCTAGCTAATCCCTCAAGGCTCTGATTCCTTCCTCTTGAAATTTTTATTTTATTTTAAAGTTTATTTATTGATATATGTATATGTATATATAGAGAGAGTATATATATATAGAGTATATATATATACAGTATATATAAATAATATATTTATTGATATATGTATATATATATGCATAGAGAGAGAGAGAGAGAGGCAATTCACACAAGGGGTTAGGGGCAGACAGAAAGGGAAAGAAAGAATCCCAAGCTGCCTCAGTGCTGTCATCACAGAACCAAAAGTAGTGCTCAATCTCGGAACCATGAGATCATGATCTGAACTGAAATCGAGAATCGGATGCCTAATGCAGAGCCACCCAGATGCCCCTCAACATTTTTATTTTAATCTGCTGCCCTCTCCTGAGCCATGAGGCAACAAACTCTGAGACTTTAACATAGAGGTGAAGACATATTTAAAGGTCCTTCTGTTTTATTAGCAAAAATTATTAAGTTCCTACTGTGTATAAAGAACTAGACAACAGACCACTTGGAACAAATACATTTTCTGTCCAGAGACTAGTCATGCAGACAAGATTTTAAATCCCTACAGTTGTTTTACCTGGTTTGACAAAGTGATACATAATAAAAACAGACAAAATTCGAATGTAGAAAATTTGAAGAGTAAAACCAAAAATTAGTCATAATCGCATCATCCCCAAAACAGTGCTGTTAGCATTTTAATTATTTCCTTCTGGTACTTCATTTATTTGTTTCTAGTTTGTTAAGAAAAGTAATAGCCTTCACTCTTTAGCACTGTTTTAGGGTGACAGAAAAGTTGAGCAGGCTTTATAAATACTTCCCATATATACTTCTTCCCTGCACACAACTTATTAACATCCTGCATCAGTTGGTACAGCTTTTATAATTGATGAACCAATTCTGAAACACTATTATTAACTGAAATCCCTTTTTTTACTTTAAGGCTTATCTTGCGTTATAGAGTTCCGTGGGTTTTGACGTATGTGTAATATCATGTATCCACCATTACTGTATCCTACTGATTAGGTTCACCATTTATGCTTTGTACTATCAGATGCTACCCTAATACACTCTGCATGCAGCTTTTTTTCTCTGCTTTTCTGTCACGGCCTGACACAGCCTTCCTTTCCACAATGGCGCTTCTCCTCTATGTGGTAATAAACTCTCACAAACATCGTAGAGTACAGCAGCCTATATTAACCATTTCCTTAATGGTGGACATTGATGCTGCTGACAGTTTTTCAGATGTCATGAGGTATTTTTAAAATCAGCTCATGGAAATAGCTTTCCAGGGTTTAGAAAACATGTAGAAAAGAAATCTTGTTAGAAAGAAATGTGTTGTGTGGCGCCTCCCAGTACCTCCTAGACAAAAGGCTTTTGTCTGAAGGCTTGAGGCCTGTGCCACCTAGGGCGCCAGAGTCCTCTGCTCACCTCACTGCTGTGGGGAGCACAGGAGATGGGGGATGGGCCTTGTTACGAGGCCAGGGAGAGGCTAGCTGGGTCTTAGTGCCCGGGGTCCACAGCGAGGCCCAGGCTTCTGCATTCACTCCCCTCTCACCTTCGTCCCTCGAGCGCTCCTCAGAGCCTTCCCTGTTTTCTTGTGCTCTTGAGACTTGTTGGCTTAATGGGGAAATAGCACTGGTGTTGGTAGAAGCGACCGTGGGCTGTACAGGACAGCTTTGATGAGCATGTTACTCTGGCGAGCTAGTCAGGTCAAACTGCCTCACAGAAAACCTCCAACTATATAACTCCATCTGCAAAGTTTTTGCCAGAGGGCAAAAGCCTGCGAAGGTAATATCCCTTTACTGTTTCTCATAAAAGTGCATGCCAGAATTAATGAGAACAAGTTGTGTGTGTGTGTGTGTGTGTGTGTGTGTGTGTGTGTGTTTAGCTGTGGAGCTGCTAACCATACATATCTGCAGAGCCCTGGAAATAAGAGCACTTTCTCATACACTGGTTCGCGGTTACCCGACGACAGTTTAGCATGGTGGAGGTCACTGTTGCCACTTGACAGTGGGAAGCTTTGGCCTATCTCAGGTTCTCAGAGATGAGGCTGCCATATGCCACCCTTCACATCTGTCCCACAGATTCACAGCTGGTATGTGGCGCGACTGGAAGCTAATCCAGGACAGTGTTTTCCTCATCCGCCCCTACTGCCTAAAAATGGGGCCCGTCACCTTCCATACCCAGCCATCCCACTCTGAGACACATGTGCAGGCCCTAGCCTCAGGGCCCCCACAGGGCACCAAGAGCCAATTTGAGAGGCCTTGTTTGTTTCTGTCCTGGGAGTCCAGTCTGTACCCTGACCTCTGACCTAACACTATTTGTTCCAATCATTCTTAGTCTGTCATCCTGGCTCAAAACGAAGTGAATGAAAGCTCTCTCTTCAAGCCCTGCTTTCATACTCAGGGGTCCGTGAAAATGAGTAGGGTGGTCGTGTATTTTGACCCTGAAATACAAAGTGAAAATATTCTATAGTTCAGGGCCTGGTAGGGCACTAACAGCTGGGGAGCAGTAAACATTAGGAGCATAGTTCTTGGGCCAGAGAGACGTGGGCTTGAGTCCTACCTTTACACGTCTGAGCTGTGTAAACTTAGGCCACTTAAATTCTCTGGGCCTCAGTTTCCATATCTATAGAGCAAGGCTAAGCCTAGTGCTTATTGTATAGAGTAGCTGTAAGGATTACATGAGGGAAAAAACGGTAAAGTACTTAGCCTACCGCCTGGCATAAGTAAGTACTCAGAATACCATTGTTTTTATTATTCAGTCACCAGGAAAACCCAGACGAAGCAGTCTGTTGGGTCACAGGTGTTCCTAGAACTGTCAGCAAACACTGCCATGTTGGCAAACAGTAGTGTTCTTCACGAAACACTTTGGCCTTTGTCTTTCAGGCCCCCTGCTGCAACAGACTTCCGCGGCTTTAGGTCAGCAACCTGGAGGCAGGGAAAGTCACCTCATAATGGGGACACATGTGAGTATAACCCTGAAGAGCCAAAGAGGTTGAGGCAAAACCCCACACGTGCAGGTGTCTGAGTTTCCCGACATACTCATTGCCAGGCTGTTGAAGGTGGTGGCGGTTTGATCCCTGGCTTCTTCCCACAGCTGGCTGGAGTCTACTTCATCTCAGAGTCTGCCCTTGATCTCCTCTGGCGGGGGGGGGGGGGGGGTGGGGCG
>NW_027530190.1:2311501-2313907 GCF_008692635.1 Crocuta crocuta | reverse complement strand
GGGTGAAGTCTTTTGAAAAGGAGGAAAAATCATTATAATGTTTTCTCTCATCCTCAAACGTGGTCGGGTTATGAGTAATTCTGCCCGGAGAGCCAGGCAGCTGGCCGTGCACTTGGTTGAGACTGTTTTATCTACTTGCACGGAGTAGTGGGAGATTAAATGGGATAATTTGCTTACGTAAGAGTGTCTGTCAACTGTAGACGTCCCTGCAAATCCAACAAGGAGGAGGATGATGACACCGCTTTCCCTACCTCTGAGAGATCACCTACGGACACACTCAAAATGCACGACCACCCTATACCTCGACACACATGCGTGTGCACACACACCGCCACACTGGACTCTACAGTGAAGAAAGGATCGCGTGTGCCCTTAAAGACTGCTTTGGATCAAGAGTGCATATTTCTGCCAGCGTTTCTGTTTTCCTTCTGGTCAGGCCTGGCTGCTGCCTCAGTGCAAATAGCACGCTCGCTCGGGTCTCCGCGGTCAGCTGCAGTCTGCTGCTCCATCGCCCGGCGCCCAGCAGGTGGCGCTGCACCCCGCGCGGGGCCGGCCGGCCGCCCCACGCCCCCGAGGAGGCCCGAGAGTTCCTGGGAAGTCGGATGTGGGTTTTCTTCGGACTCAGAGCAGCAGCCATGGCAAACGCAAATGATGACACAGCGGCCTGACGAGCGCCTTTGTCAGAGGCACGCGGCATCTGGCGTCACCGCACATGGAAAACAAAGTGCTTCTGCCTGCCTGGCCAGAGTTCACATTTGCTCCCCATCGATTCTGGGGCATTTACAGGCAGAATGAGTTCATGTGAAATTTCAGGCCCTTGCCGTGACTCAGATTCACTTTCTGTAAACCAGAGTCCGCATTACACTTGCCCTCGCTTTGGGCCGTTACTTAAACTTTTAGGAGACCCATGTATTCGTGCTCACTGAAGAGTAGTTCCTAAGCATTTTTATTGTTTTAAAGGGTACCATCATTTTTTTAAAACCATCTTGGGACAGATGTGTATTTTGAGATTTGTCACTCTTAGTTCCAAAAATAGGTTGGCCTCGCATATTATTTACATGTTCAAAAGTGTGCCATTTAGAAATTCAAGTGAAACTTGCGAAATACTATTCTGGCAGGAAGCCCAGAAGGGGATTGTTCTCCAAGACGGTGGCTTGGTTGGTGCAGAAGCAGGAAATGCGGGTGAGGAGAGAGTGAACTGAGGGGCCGCTCAGAGCTTTTTTTTTTCTTTTTTTTCTTTTTCTGCACGGGTAGGTGACTTGAGTTGATCTGCTCTGAGGATTATGGCAGGATTTTGGTATTGGGGAAAACACCCAAGACAGGGTTCCGACCGGAGAGAGAAAACAGGCCAGGGAGGATCTAAAAGGGGTTGAGCAGGTGATCAGGGAGCCCGAGTGATAGCCTGGTTTTAGAGCAGGAGAGACACCTGAAGAGAATTAACTTGAATTAACTCAGGCGGGAGGAGGGCGCCGGGGAAAGCTTTTCACCTGCGGGAGATGGGCGGGAGCAGCAGCGGGCGGGGGAAGGGAGGTACACGGGGTAGCGTCCGGGGCATGTCGCTCGGACTCTTCGCCCACATAGAGGGAAACTGATTCTGGAAAACTTCCCCACATGCTCCTCATTCCTAGTGTCAGCTAGTTGTTCCTCCAGGATTTTTCCTACCCATTTCCAATCCCCCATCACGCCTTTTACACCTTGTGTAATCTCCAATCTCATTCTTCCCTAAAAATTCTCCTACAGAAATCTATCCGGTTAATTTTTTGTGCTTCTATGTATGGATTTTTTTTTTCCCCTGCTTTTGGGTTCTTGTAGGTTTTTACTGAGAAAAATAATCTTTGGGGACTGGAGAAGGTAAGCGAAACCCTGGTTTCTCTGGAGCTCTCTTTACCTGGTGCTCCCTGGTGCAGGGGGAGGAGCTCGCCAGCTGCCCCAAGATCTACCGCTTTAGTGGAAGTGGGTAGGGGCCTGTGGGAGAGGTGTGAGTACAAGCGCTGAGCTCCTTTCAGACGTGAGGATGTGGACGTGTCAGGTGAGTGAGCAAACAAAAACACGCTGAAAACCAAGTCCAGCAGAGTTTAGCTTGGTCCGAATAAACTCACCCCCATCCCCACCCCTTAGGGCTCACAGGANATTTAAAGTCATGAAGAGACAGAGGAGTCATTTCCCCTTCTCACCCAGACAGCCATGAAAATTAAAACATGAAAATAAGGGCATGTGAGCGGCTCATTCGGTTAAGTGTGCAAATTCACCTCAGGTCATGATCTCACAGTTTGTGGGTTTGAGCCCCATGTCGGGTTCTGTGCTGACAGCTTGGAACCTGAGGCCTGCTTCAGACACTGTGTCTCCCTCTCTCTCTGCCCTTCCCCCACTTGTGTTCTGTCTCTTTCTCTCTCAAAAATAAATAAA
>NW_027530190.1:2284243-2311468 GCF_008692635.1 Crocuta crocuta | reverse complement strand
CCCCACCCCTTAGGGCTCACAGGAAGAATGATGCTCGTGTGTGTAATATATTCTCACAGAGGAATGCAATGTTATGAGTAATTCTTGGCTTGTGATGTCAGTTCTATGCTGTTCTTGCTCACTCAGAAACGTATTAGGAAGAAAATGAAAGAATTCGGACTTTATAAGTGTACGTGCTTGAGTTTTATATGAGAAAGGAAACAAATGGAGGCAGAATGTTTGCTAAGACATTATGACTGATCTTGATTTATCAGGGTAGTAGGTAAGGATAAGGCCAGAAAACAACAGCTAGCCACAGAAAGAACCATAACTTGGTGTGTTATTTTTAATATGTGACCTTTGTAGAATATATAGGCAAGGCAAATTCACATCATTTTGGAGATGGTGCAGCTAAGACTCTTAGAGGGTTTATGTGAATGTTTTTTTAAGACTATGGGATGTCAGAGGTGCAGTGGGGTATTTCAACTTGTAATTTATGCCTTTAAACACCTCTTACCCTTTGGGAAGTGAGGGGGGAAGACCAGGTGCAGGTCTGAAACGTGCGTCATTCCATTTTCAGAGGGACCGAGGTCAGGTGTCTCCTACAAGTTAAGAGGGCTTGCCAAGGCCACGGCCACGTTCCCCAGTGCTCAGGTGAGCGTTCTCTCTGAGTGATAGTGCCTGATGGAGCATGTGTGAAGCACACAGGCCGAGAGGCTGGCTAGAATAGTGTGGAGTATTCTCAGGTTCACAGCATCGGTTTTATGTAATTTGAGAGGTGTGTGGCATGTCAGCCAGGCTTTCATCACTCCCCCCTTTTCTCTTCCTGAGAATTGTTTGTATTGTGGAGATTCCCGGTCTATATTTTTAGTGCCCGATTCTCCATGGTTGCTCAAGTATCTGTGTCCATGTTTTACTGACTCACGCAGATGTCCTGATGCCCCTGATAAAACCGATGACGGCTGAATGGAAAGCGCTCCACGTGGAAAGCCCAGGAATTGTGCCATTGCTTGCCTTATTGGTTGCAGCTGATGTTTCAGAACAGGGTTTGCAGAGAGCGTAACTTTCAGAATTACACAGTTCTGTTAGCTTTCTTCACGCTAAGTTGGTAAAAAGGCTGTATTCTGGGGTAAAGCAAAAGGGATTGGGTGCAGCAACTACTCCTACAGCATTTCTTTCAGTGTCCCCTCTCCTTGCCTCTGCTTTCATGCCAGCTGGAGGTCCCCAGGTCCCGCGTCTGTGGGCAAGGCTGCATGGTGAAAGAGCTGAGTCACAGCTTTGCTTCTCTATAATTATACATTTTATCACCTCATCTGACATAGAAAGGGTGTTGGTTGCAAATGAAATACACATTAAGAATAAGCTCTTTAGATACAGCAAAGAAAAAAACAAAACCATAAAATAANAGCGGCTCATTCGGTTAAGTGTGCAAATTCACCTCAGGTCATGATCTCACAGTTTGTGGGTTTGAGCCCCATGTCGGGTTCTGTGCTGACAGCTTGGAACCTGAGGCCTGCTTCAGACACTGTGTCTCCCTCTCTCTCTGCCCTTCCCCCACTTGTGTTCTGTCTCTTTCTCTCTCAAAAATAAATAAACATAAAAAAACTTTTAAAAAACCCATCAAAACAGGGGCGCCTGGGTGGCTCAGTCAGTTGGGTGTGTCCAACTTCAGCTCAGGCCATGATCTCAGAGTTCATTGGGTTCCTGCCCTGCGTCGGGCTCTGTGCTGACAGCTCAGAGTGTGGAGCCTGTCTTTGGATTCTGTGTCTCCCTCTCTCTCTCTGACCCTGCCCTGCTCATGCTGTCTTTCTCTCTTTCTCAAAAATAAATAAAACATTAAAAAAAATTAAAAAAACATCAAAACAAACAACACTATAAATTTCTCATCAAACCTTCTTCTAGTTATTTTGTTTCATGTCATCAGTGCACATGCCTGGATAACTTGTCTCTCAAGACCTTATTCAAAATCACCTTCAGTATGAAATCTTGTCCCCCTAGGAGATACTGTTTCATGGTACATTATTGTACCTCTGAATCTTAAAAATTTTTCTCAGGTCATTCTCCATGTATGTCACATCTCCAACAGAGTGGAAGTTCTTTCAGAGTAGCGACAGTGTCTAAAAATGTCTCATTTTTATTTTTTTAAAGTTTATTTTTGAGAGTGAGTGTGAGTCGGGGAGGGGCAGAGAGAGAGTGGGACAGAGGATCTGACTGAGCTCTGTGCTGACAGCAGACAGCCTGCTGTGGATCTCACACTCACAAAGCCCAAGATCATGAAGTTGGACAGCTTAACAGACTGAGTGCCCAGGCGCCCCTTCTAGTGCCCTTTTGGGGTGCCTGGGTGGCTTAGTCGGTTAAGCGTCCGACTTTCGCTTAGGTCATTATCTCGCGGTTCGTGGGTTCGAGCCCCGCGTCGGGCTCTGTGCTGACTGCCAGCTCAGAGCCTGGAGCCTGTTTCAGTCTGTGACTCCCTCTCTCTCTGACCCTCCCCTGCTCACACTGTTTCTCTCTCTCTCCTAGAAATAAATTAAACAAAACAAAACAAAAAAAACTAGTGCCCTTTTATTCTCCGTGTGCTGCTTCCTTCCATGGGGCAGTGTGTAGTATGAGTAGCATCTGATCTCAAATCTCTTTCTTTTCCAATTTAGTCCAACCAAGATGCCCCCTGGCCAAGCTAAGAACAAACTCCTTTTCTAAATGCATGTGTAAACAGCCACTGAAAATAGCCAGGACATGCAAACCAGTAAAGTTTCCTATTCCACCTCTGCCCAAATATGACCTTGTTGATATCATCTCCTGTTAGATGACAGATATGGATGTTTCTATTGCTTGGTTGCTATTTGCCACACGCTTCCTGGACAGGTTTCCAGGTAACCTTAATGGCTGTGCTTCTGGAGAAGGAGGAGTAGAAAACAATTCACCTCTTCAGTAAGTGGTTGTAAAAATATAACCGCATTTAAAAGCTTTTAAAGAGCAGCTCTCTCCTTCCGGTGGCTCAGGCCCTGTTAGCTTTGAGATAGGAGCCCCCATAATGCTTTGTGCTTGGCAACCTCTGATGAGCACAGAAGGCAGATTGAAAGCCAGAAAGATTGATTTTTTTTGGTGGAGGGCTTTCCATGAGGGGTGAGGGAGAGGAATCACTCGGGGGAACAGTGGTCAGTGAGGCTTACTTCTCCATCTGCTCCTCATTCATGTGTAAGGCTGAACAAGCTCCTTGTCTCAACAAGTGAGTCCCGGACCACAGAGGGGGGGGCAGTTTATCCTGGAGGTCCTCGGCTGATGGGGGACCTGGAAGGTAAGAGGTAGGGACTGCCATACCCTCTCCTCCCACTCAGATTCCCATCAAAAGTTGCAGGGCGAATGTCCCCAAATTGTATGTGTGTTTTGCTTTGATGTGGCCACAATGTGGCCACCCAGGCTTACCCTGGTGCAGCTGGATCCCATGGTTCAAACTAGGCCTGACTGTCCAATTTTGGAAACTGGGAGGCCTTTTCCCGTCTGTCAGGACTTGGAGTTTAACATCCCTAGGGCATTGAGTAAGAACCTCATGTTTACAAAATCCCAAGCCCCGTGATTTCTTCCTGTCAGGTCTGGAGACTAAGTAGGCACATAATGCCAAGTAGATCTTGCAACTGCTGTCCCTTCCTTCGTGCCCAGCACGAAGTTACCAGGGAAAAATAGGTACAGGTGAGGTGAGGCATGTACTTGTTTGAGCCCTGAAAATAGAATTTTAAAATTCTCACTGAAAAGTCATTACATTTTCTGCCTATAATTTTATTTTTTCCAAGACTATGTCTAAAAGCCAAGTATAAATTGAATTTAAAAATGTACACTGTATTTTAAATGCTTTGGATAATGTAGTTTTTTGTTTTTTGTTTGTCCTAAGAAGTGCTATTGTGAGTCCTCTAAAAGATGTACACTCTCAGAGTGCCTGGGGGCTCATTCGGTTAAGTGCCCCACTCTTGGTTGCAGCTCAGGTCATGATCTCTGGGTTCATGACTTCGAGCCGTGCATTGAGCTGCACTGTCAGTGTGGAGCCTGCTTGAGATTCTCTCCTTCTCTCTCTGCTCTCCTCTTCTTGGCCTCTCTCTGTCTCTGTGTCTCTTTCTCTCTCACTCTCTCAATAAATAAATAAACATTAAGAAAATATATATACTTGCTAAGTGAAATACGCCAGGCAGAGAAGGACAGATACCATATGTTTCCACTCATAAGTAGAACAGGAGAAACTTAACAGAGGACCATGGGGGACGAGAAGGGGAAAAATAGTTGGGGAGAGGGAGGGAGGCAAACCATGAGAGACTCTTGAATGCTGAGAACAAACTGAGGGCTGATGGGGGAGGGGGAGGAGGGTAGAGGGGTGATGGTCGTGGAGGAGGGCACTTGTGGGGATGAGCACTGGGTGTTATATGGAAACCAACTTGATAATAAACTATAAAAGAAAAAGAAAAGATATATACTCTCCATGTGATTTATTTATTTATTAATGTTTATTTTTGAGAGAGGGAGAGACACCATGCAAGTGGGGGAGGGAGAAAGAGAGAGAGGGAGACACAGAATCCAAATCAGGCTCCAGGCTTTGAGCTGTCAACAAGAGCCCAACTTGGGGCTGGAACTCATGAACCATGAGATCATGACATGAGCTGAAGTTGGATGCTTAACTGACTGAGCCACTGAGGTGCCTCATTCATGTGATTCATTTTTGTACAAATTTATATATATATACATATATATATATGTATGTATGTATTTATTTTTTTGAGACCGAGTGAGCGAGAACAAGCATGGGGAGAGGTAGAAGGAAAGGATGAGAGAATCTTTTCTTAAAAATTTTTTTCACATTCATTTCTTTATTTTGAGAGATAAAAGGAGGGAGAGAGAGAGGGAGGGAGGGAAAGAATCCCAAACAAACTCCATCTGTCAGTGCAGAGCCCAATGTGGGGCTCGAACCCATGAACCATGAGACCATGACCTGAGCCAAAGTCAACAGTCAGAGGCTTAATCAACTTAGCCACCTAGGTGCCCCAAGGATGAGAGAGCATCTTAAGCAGGCTCCACACCCAACTCAGAGCCCAAAGACTCCCAGGTTAATCTCATGACCATGATGTCATGACTTGAGTTGAACTCAGGAGTCGGATGCTCAACTGACTGAGCCACTCAGGCACCCCTATATATTAAAGTTTTTTTTTAAATCAAGTACTTCATCTTTGACAATAGCTAACAGTTACTGAATCAACCCCAAATCTTGGTTTTTTCACCCTTTGCTGTCACCTTGAGCAGAAAACCACTTCAGTGCAGCCGTGTGTGTGCCCACCCATATTGATTCTCATGGACATATTGATAATGAGCTTTTCCACCATAATGTGCAAACTGCTTCTCATGGTTTAGAGAGAGCTTGGTTACATACCATGTCCTAGGTATTAAAATTAAAAATATCCATGTCCATTTTATGTAATGGATCTTGTGGGACCTAATTAAAACATGCACAAAAGACTTTTAAAAGACATGAGAGGTTGGGGTTGTGTAATGTTCTATCTGTAAAGACATAACCAGGCATATTTTGGTGCTCATCAACTCCATGAAGATAAAGATTCCAAACCACCACCAAAATATCATTTGTTTTTGAACATTGAAAGTAGTGGATTTCTACAGTTTCCTTAGATAATTGGGCCACACAAAGGTAAAACAACAGGAACTGAAATGTTCATGTTAAGGCAGATTGAGGCTCACCAAGTCCCACTTTTCTGAGTCACATTAATGTTGGGTGGAAGATTTACTCAGGGGTGGGGTGGGGCAAAACGAAATTGTAGGACACAAGGAAGTCTAGAGGCTAACGATAACCTTTAGAGTCCCCACAGATCAAAAATATTAAGATTTATTCTCCTCTCACCCCACCATACATCATTCAAAACATACCATTCGAAGTCACAGCAGAAATGTAAAAAATTCTCCCTTGGTAGTCACCTGGTTGATTAAAATATTTTTAATTCTTCCTTTTCCTCTGAGTCACTGCCACCGTCAGCACATGCTTGGTCTGCCTGTTAGCTACCTTAGAACACCAGCAAGGTGGGGAGATGAGGGGAAGGGCACCCATGGGAGTGGTCATTTGCGAGAAAGTAGGGCTCTAGCCGGAGGGTCATGCTCCTGAGCAGCTACGGGGCAAACAGAATAAAGACACAGCCCCAGCCTGAACTCTAGGGTGGGTGGATTTCAAAATGTGTAGAATAGGTCTTGTAGGTCTCAGGCACTGGGGACTTAGTTTATAATTTGCACACATTCATTTTCTGGCTGGAAGGCTGGAGGCAAACAGACAGCTCATTAGGAAAATAACTGAAGAGCTAAATATAAGGGCGGAAGTAGCCAGCAGTTCCCAGACAGAAGAGCGCGGCTCACAGTCCTTCATGGCAGATCAGAGGCCAAGCCAAACCAATGTGTTTGTCCCTCAAAGGTCAGCCATCTAGGGCTTTGTCAGACCAGGAAGGGAACAGAGTTTCAAAGGGCCTTTTGTGGAACACATGGCTCTGGCCCCTGAGATTCAAATCAGGATCCGGAAACCTGTGTAGCAACTGCACACGCACACTGCTTAGAGACCAGTGGGGCCCTCCATCCTCCTTCCCCCCCCCTTTATATGAGCACCAAGGTTCCCTGTAGTTGGGAAAGAGATTAAAAAAAACAAAATATCCAAAAGATGAAGGTATTTACTTATTTTTGAATAAAGTCAAAGAATGTTACATAATTTTTGTTGGATATTATTCAGAAAACTATATAGGAAATACAGTATATTTAAAAAACACTGAAGACATTATTGTTTGTATCATAGGTCATATTTCCTAGTGGGTAATACAGTATACATATGTTATATTCCAACATGTATAAACGAAAACCAAACCTATGAATACATAAGCAGTAAACTTGTTAAAAAATTGAAATATAACTTAAAGTAGATTCTAAATGGTTTTTGACCTCCTGTTTCTTTTGCTTAAAATGGCCATCCTTGCTTCTCCTTTTCTATCTCCAGTGAGTGTTAGAAACATTAGGAATTGCTTATGTTTACCGTTTTGCTCCTGGGTCTCATTTAGTCTTCCATTAGTACACACACAGTTCTTAACTTGTTTTCTTCAGTTTTTCTAGAGCAGTACCCTCAAGGGCTCTGGGCTTTTCAGATTTGGGGTTGTGTGGAGAAGCCCACACCCCAAGAGTGGAAAGCCTAACCGTCTGCTCTGGCAGGCGCCCTACTTTCTAATCTGGGGCATGTGGCTGATTCCTTACGTTCTCTGATATTCAGCTCTTGTAACTGTTTGCGGAGTTGTTAAGGACACTGAAGCAAATAATGACCAAATAAACCCTACTTACATGTAAATTATGTGTTATTCTGAGTGAAGTTTCTATTTTATTCCAAGACAAAGGACCCCTGGTAGTCATTCATTTGTTATACAGTTTATTCCTATCATTCATTTTACATGTTTTCCCTTCTATTTCTGTCCATGGTTCCCTTCAAATTTTATAAGTTTAAAACGATGTCGTCATTATTGAGTCATGACTCTGAGTCAGCCACTGAAAATATGAATCAGCTGAAATTAAGGGAAGAATCATCTCAAGTCCAGTAGGACCGGACACTGTGGAGTCAACTTCTCTTGAAGACAAAGAACCTTCTTTCATTGTAAAGTTCTAATTGAAACCCTGAGTCAAAGGAATAGCCTAGAACTTCTAGGGCCAAGAAACTGGGAACTGAATAGGCAATAAACAAAGAGTCAGAGGAATTTACAAATAGCTGCAGAGGACAATTTTGAACCTGCAGGCCTAGTAACCTATAATCATTCTTGAAGACAAGAATATCATAATCTCAGCACGCTGAATAAAGGAGGCCAGCCAGCGAATCAAGCCTATGGTTATGCAATAGCTTGCCTTGCAGTTCTGAAAGTTTGCTGACAGCAGGTTCTCTTTTTCTCCACCCTTTCATTGAAGTTCCTTGACCCAGGAGGGCTGAACACTTGTTAGAAGCCCATGCCTAAATCAGGTTTCTTTAGCATTAGTCATTATCATTTGCCATGTTTCTATTGAGATGATGTATTTATAAACCAGCAATTCAAGTGCATCTGTGAAACCCTAGTACATGAAGTCTCAATCTTTGATTTTGAGCCATAGCCCTGTGGGGAAGTCTGGTGGAGCCTATGGACCACTTCTCAGAATTATGTTCTTAAAAGTACAAAAGAAAATAGATAAGATGCTAAGGAAACTGATTGTATTGAAGAATATTAGAAAAAGTATGTGAGACAGTAGTATAGCTGCTTCTTTATTAATATACTAAATAAGACCTGGTGAGTGTAGTAAGCATTGTACCTTCAAAGTGGTGATGGATATTAATGATATTTTAAGGTACTGGCAAGTACTAATGGTGACAAGGTCATAGGGAACTATTGTAGTTTTTTGCCTTCTTAATAATTTGAAAGAAAAGCTAAATTTCAGTGACAGGGTAATGAAGAAAAATAAGTGGGATTTTTTTCCCCATCCGAAATTTTAGGCCCCTTAAACTCCACCAAGAACCCCTTGAGTGTTCATGGACCTGAGGGTAAGTACCCCCTACCAGAGGGGCGGCTTTGCTGCTGGTTCAGAGGACATCTGCATGAACTAGGAAGAATAGCTTTGCTTACATGCTCTTAGAGTATCTACTTAGAAAATCCCACTCTCCCAGCAGAATCCCAAACGGTGTACTTCTGTTCAATGGCAAGAAATGAAGGTAAAATTCATTTCATAACTAGAATATATACTTATTTTGTGCTTTTACTATGGTGACCAGATATTCCTACAACACATAGAGTATTAGAGTACTTGACAAAATAAACTTTCAAAGTCATCTTGACTTTATTTGAGGGCTTCCAGATCCATAGGAAAGCTGGGAGATGAGTACAAAAGTGGGCTGACAGGTAGACATAGGTGAGTGAAGGCCCCATGTGACGATCCGAAATGAATGTAGAGCAAGAAGAGGCAGGAGACGTCTAAGCCCAGGCATCGATAGGAGCCCAGGCCGGGCAGAGTCTTCTAGAACTCCAACTCCCATGCCTGGACAGACACACAGTGTGGGCCAAACAGGCATTTTAACTAGTTTCACAGTGAACACATTTATAATCACTTCCCCAGCATGCATGGAAATACCACATGAGTAGAAGTAAACACAAAACCTACCATTTCTTGGTTTGGGAGCATTGGTTCTTTTTGGGGGTGGGGAGCCCTTTTAGTAAAAAATGTACTAATATTCATAATTTGGCAATATCCGTGTAGTGTGTACTTAAGGAACTAAAAGGATTTAATAGATCCTAGAAATAATATGCTCTGTTTCATCTTTACAATGATGTAGTTTTAAATTTAAGCATTTTTGTTTTAGGAGATGTTGCTACCCTGCTTTGTCTTAATGTGTACAGCTTTTGCAGATTAGCATCAACCAAATATTATCTGTTTACGTAAATACACCTGGACATAAACTATTATATATGCACATGTGTATATGTCTATATCTGTATAGTTTTAGGGTTTTTCACTTTTTAAAGTGTATTTGTTTGTTTTGAGGGGGGAGGGGCAGAAAGAGAGGGAGGGAGAGAACCCCAAGCAGGCTCTGTGCCATCAGTGCACAGTCCCATGCAGGACTCAAATTCACAAACTGTGAGATCATGACCTGAGCTAAAGTCGGACACTTAACTGACTGAGCCACCCAGGTGCCCCTGTAGAGTCTTTGTATTTGTTATTAGTAAATACCTGGAAAAGCATCATATTTAGAAAATAAAGGATAATAGAACAAAGGGATGATACTTGAGTCCTCTTGTTTACTTTTGTGTTCCTGAGTCACATGGACAGTATTTCCAGGCAAATGTCTGAGAGGGTGACACATGCTTTGATAAAGGTTGAGTCAAAACCAGATGAGGGAACTGTTATGAATAGAAAAGGGAATTCAAGTTGTGTGGTAGGTTTAGGAAACTGAAAATAACTTCCCAAATGGTAAATAATGTGTGGTCCAGCCAGTGGGCAGTACTCGGGGTGATGGAGGGGCTGCCAGCGTCCGGGAAGTGGACTTTGTTCACCTCTGCCAAAGGCAGAGATCTGGAAACAGCTGGTGCTCCTCTCAAGAAGTGGGTGCTTTGAGAGAGCAAGGAGGCCACTTTCCAGGTTAGCCCAGCTGTTGTCTGTGTGCTTTGTTCAACGCTGTGTCTTTCATAGCAGTCTCTGTGTGCCCATGGCATTCTCAGAGTTGGTTTTGGTTTCTAGGCTTCTGAGAAGTGGTGTAGTCTCACTTTGGTCCCAGCTTGGTGGTCTAGTGTAAACTCTCTCCAGCCGTGTTTGTACCATCCTCTGCACTCACATGTGGTGACACTGGCCAGGAGAATCCTCTCGTTTTCCATTCTCTGAACAGAGGGCTCATGGTTAAAGTTCTAGCCACAGTTCTATCCAGGGATGGAATTTCAAACTTTAACTACAGGAAATAGACCAACATGAAGCTTCCCTAGAATTCATCTTTGCAGTGTTGAAAATGGAATTGTGACACATTTAGGGGCCCTTGCTCTCATGAAAAATGCATTCCCTGCTTTTCTTTATAGAAGCCATTTCCTTCCTGGAACATTTGAAAAACCATTGCACACAGCGTTCTGGGAGCTGGCGGGAGGATTAAGAATGACCTTTAGCTGAGAAAAGAGGCAGCTCAACTAGAGGAGATTCTGACCTATTTTCTTTTTATGTGTATAATGTTGCATGTCTATGGAAAACATTGGCAAGGTCCCAAGCCACGTCAAGCAGACTAAATATTCTCAGAGAAATGGCTTCCAGTCAGTACAGAAATTGTCTAAATACTCAGCAGGGTAAAACCCAGTTGAAGCCTGTAAAAGGTGTCTCCCATTCATAAGAGGGCTTGGATTTCTTTTTAAAGGACAGAACATAAAATAAAGTATACATTATAATAATACTATTCCCTTACACTGGTTATTACTTAACAGTTTGTGGAGCACTTTCATGATGGCCTCATTTGATTTTTCAGAGATTGAGTTAATAGACCAATGATATAGTTAAGAATTATGCAATTATATTGCAGGTATAATTAACAAGGGGTGAGAACACTCATCCTTAAAAAAATCCTCCCATGTATTAAATAGTTAATATAACAGATACAGCAATTAAGGCATGAAGCCTGATTAAAAGAGTTAATTTGGCTGGAAAATAAATACTTATGAAAACATGTGCTACGAGCCAGGCACTGTGAGGGGATCCTGACCTGCATCATTCTACTTGGTCCTTACAACAGGTTGGTAGTAGTGGGTATTTTACCAAAGGGCAAACTGCCAGAGAAGTGGTTTCACTGAGAGTCACCGTAATTGTACAATCTGAGAGGTGAGCCTCTGTCTCTGTGACTCCAAAGACCATTTTCTTGCCATCATGCTTCCCTACGTCCAGTTACGCAGGTTGCACATGCCTCACCATTTTTTCTTTCCTTTTGATTTTTGTCCCCACTTCAGTTGATCTGGATCACACTCTTCCATAGTTCCTGTCATCATAACGACAGCATCATAATAATAGTGATCATTCCTTAACCTCGTTTAATGCATCTTACTATTGTTACTTAGAGATTTCTCATCTTACCCGTGTCATACTGTAGTGTTTCCTGAAAGGAGGCCTTGAGTCTTACTCATTTTTATATCTTATGTAGCATCTTACATACTGTTCTGCACCTAATATTTATTCAATAAATTTGTACTTTAAGTTATTTAGTTGTATAAATGACTCCTGCCAACTCTATATTCTAGTACTATTGATGGTTTGTCCTGGGGGCAGGGAGCTTTCAATAAGCATAATAAATGTTTAGTAAATGATTTTGAATGAAACTAAGTAAAGCAAAATGCTCATAATCCAGGGAGCCTGTTAGGTAGGGACTTTGGAGGTGGGGGAGAAGTGATCTAGCTAAAAGATGGTGATGTAAAGTTGTGTGTTCTGTAAACATAAACCTTCCATGAAACCTACAAAATGGATGAAGTTAAAATGGATGAAATTTTGATAGGAAAAGTCTATCTTCAGTAAAACTAGGAAATAGCTAAAATCTCAGATTACCTTAGCATCCAAATGTGAATCTGGACCAAGTCTCCAAAATTAAAAGAACAAATCAGGAGAGAACTGCATTCCCTTTAGAGCAGAGTCTATGTTTTCAAGTAGACTTAGGTCCATTAATAATACCAAAAGCAAATAAAAATTGAAAACAAAAACAAAGGAGCAAAGAAACTCAAAAGGCAAATGAAAAACGCTCTTTAGAAGAATTATTCTAGCAAACCAAAGCATTTCAGATGCATATTTATCTGCACCCCCAAAGAAATTTTTAAAATACACAAGGTCTTTGTGAAATAATTCTAAGGTGAAATGTAAGATCAATGAAGAATAGGCAAAAGAAGACAGTGTAAGCTAAGAGTGATGAAAGAAATGGAAGGTAATAAACTATCCTAGAAATGAAGATTGCATTAGAATAGATGTTTGCTGAAAACATATCCAGTGATGCAGAGGTCAGACTAAAGAGAATAAAATCGCATTTATGGGAGGGATCGCCAAATAAATAAAAACTAAGTAGATGATGACAGACAGCAAATGAGATGGTGTTCCTGAAGTAGAGAACAGAACACATGGAGCAGAAAATAAAAATACCACAAATAAAATGAAAGAAAACTCCACAGAAATAAGAAATAAAGTGTGATCTGACTCTGCACGTAGAAAGTGATCTTAAAGGGGAAATGCTCGTAACAGAATAATCAACACGAAGATACAAAGTCAAGCTACTTGAACTTTTGGGACAATATAAGAATCCCATGGGCACCTCGGCAGAAAAAGCATGTTTCCTACAAAGGGGGAAAGAACAGACTGACCTCGCATTTCTCAACAGAGATATTTAATTAGAGAAAAAAGTGCAAAACAAAATCTGGCTAACTATGAGATGACTAAAAAAAAAAAGTCTCAGGAAAAGGGAAGGCGGAGAATCAAAAGATTGAGGTGGAGCCTTGAATCCATTTAATTCTAGAACTGAACCAAATGCACACACTTGTGGCTAAAGAGTACAATCTAACTATTGTAAATCCTAACCATAAAGTATCATAAGACCATGTAATAGTCGAAATTGTCAGTAGGGAAATTTGCTTTTTGCTTCTATCATTCATAGCATGGAGTTATAGATACCATCAAAGGTTGTTGAACTCAAACAAAATGTACTTGATGACTTTTAGAAACTGATGTACAATATTTAAATTTTTTGCACTTGTAAATGATTTCTGAACATCCTCTGAACACTCTATATTTTGTGGTTCTCTCATGCTTAAAGAGGATTTGGTGAGTGAGGTAAGGTAAGGTAGAGATGTCATCAGGGTTACTGACTGAAATGTCAAACCATTGAGTTTAACTGTGGCCATTTGTGGGTGACGATTTCAGTTTTTCACTGTTAGGAATAATCCTGGATTTCAGGGGTGATGAAATTATAAAGTTATGGTGTAAGTGTCAGGATACCATCCAACTGTTAAAAAGAATGAATTAAGTCAACAGGGACTAACATGGAATGAAGTTCAAGTAGGTGTTACTGGGGAAAAAATTAAGTGGCAGATTGTAGTTTGCTATCCTATTTGGACAGAAGAGAGAACTGTGCATGATACTGTGCGTGTTTAGTGGGTCTGGGGCCTGAAGTAGATGAGTGAGAACAGGGGGCTTCTGCTTTTTATTTACTATGTACTATTGGAAATTTTCATCAAGAGTAGAAAGGACTTTTTTTTTTTTTTAATGTTTTATTTATTTCTAGGGGAGAGAGAGCGTGAGCAGGGGAGCGTCAGAGAGAGAGGGATTCACAGACTGAAACAGGCTCCAGGCTCTGAGCTGGCAGTCAGCACAGAGCCCGATGCGGGGCTCGAACCCACGAACCGCGAGATCATGACCTAAGCGAAAGTCGGACGCTTAACTGACTAAGCCACCCAGGCGCCCCAGGACTTTTTTTTTTTTAACAACAGATTAAGAAAAAGACAAAAGACACATTTTAATTTGTTATTGGGTGGCCATAACAGTCATGGTCGGTGAGTTAGAGAGGAAATTGATTTGCTTAGGAGTGTCTTTTAAGATTCTGTTCCCACAACCAGAGGGGAACTTAGTGTGGCCATGAGGGAGGGCATCCCATGGCCCGGTAGAATATAGGAGGAAGGGATGCTTACAGCTGTAGATGGAGCCCGGGAGGGCTCATCATTGGAATGGCCTGAACTCAAGGGTGGTGTTAGCAGAAAGGGGCATTTTCATAGCGGACTGAGGTGACTACGCAGCTGAGGAACACCTGATTGAGAGCACGGAGAGAGGAATGGAAACTTCACCCTCTGTAAATGGGGGGTTTACTTCAACACTCGCACAGTAAAACTAATCTTCAAGGAAGCGGAACATGAGTTGGCTGTGAGGAACCTTAGTAACGAGGTAAACCTTGAGGATCGGCACCAAGTCCAAGAGGGCAAGCCTCTGAGGCAGGAAATTGGGAACAGGAAAGCAACCGGACTGCATTCTTGTCCTGGTGCTGTTAGCATGTGGCCCCTCGAGGCCTGTTTTTCCTTGGTGGGATATCTCACCTCATGCTAACAATGGTTTAAACAGAGTTTGCGCAAAAATGTCTGGGAATGGCACAAAGCATTGTATGCTATAAAATGGTCTCTCAGAAAATATCCAACTTGCTTCCCAACTTTTGCTCTTTTTGATTCTCAGAAGTGTTTTTTTCAGCTTCTCTGACCCTTTTTTGGCGTCTTTCTCCACTCCTCTTCTTTCGGTTTCTTCTTTGCCCACCAATTACCTCCTTAGAATCACACCACACAGATGGTTTGCCGGGCTGCTGGCAACAGAGAAAAGAGCCTGGCAATTTTAATAGTACAGGTGTTACTTCTTTTTCTCAGAGAAACTGCCTCTGGCTGATATGGCTCTATTCCTGTGGCTAAGCCTTCTTGCTATAACCCCGGAAACCTCTACCAGTTGAGGGCACTCACCAATCTTGGCTCTCTGTGCACTCATTCTGCACCAGCAGAATTCTCCAACCTCAGGAGAGAAGGTGGGCTGGCTAATTCCTGGGAAAGGTGGTCACTTTCTTCCCCAGATCAAACTTGGCCAGTTGAAAGTTCTTGGGCCCATCTGAGAATAACTGGCCACTAAAATGATAGGATCTATTCTGGAAACTCTCCTCAGAACTATTAGCAATATGAAAGGGCCACCAGATAAGAACCCGAAGTAACAAAGTACCTGTGAGAAGGCTATAACCTCAAGTGCTTGGACCTCAGGAGGGAATCGCATCTGGGCCTTGTGGCCACAGAAATGCTTCGTAAGGGTGAAGCAGTGATTGAGAACACAAGTTCAACAACAAAAAAGCAAGACCCTCAATGGCTTTCGTTAATGAGAAGCAATTTGGAGGAACATGCATTCAGCGAGTGCTAAAGGCCTTCTCAAGGTCTTTCCAGCATGTTCTCTCTTTCTGGTATAGTCTCCTCTCATCCCACTTCTCCTCATCCTCCAGATATTAGTTTCCAGGACACCTCTCCAGAGAGACCCTGCTCCATTCCCTCACTGCCCTCTCCCCTCTCATTATTCAGTCTCATAGCTACCCTTCGATTTTGCAGCATTTACCACAACTTGAATCAAGTAATCTGTAGTATTTGGACTGGCCTTGTTCAGTGAGAGATTCCCAGCACCTAGCACAGCGCCTAGGTGCACATAAATACTTGTTGGGTTAATGCACCGGGGCCGTGACTGAAAATCCACACATATGTATAGCAGCATTGAACACGGGACTCCTGACAGCTTTGGTGGAAGTCGCAGGCAACAGATTGCTGTGCACCCACAGCTGTAAAGCACGATGCTCCGCCACACATGCAGGGCTTGCAGAAGTTGTCACAATACCCAGTTTTGCTCCCCTTAGTTCTTGGCTCCTCTCACCAGCATAAGGGCTTTTAGTTGAGAAGTTAGCTGATGTGGGAAATCAGAGGGCTGGGATTTTTTCTATAGAGGGCTGGGATTTTGCTTCCCCGTAACACGGGCTAATGATAGCAGCTTCCTGGAGACCACTTAGATGTTGGCATGGATGTGGAGCAAAGGAAACCTGGCGCACTGCTGGGGGCAACGTAAATTAATATGGCCACTGTGGAGAACAGTATGGGAGTTCTTTTACCAATTAGAAATAGAGCTACCATATGATCCAGCAATCTTACTTTCTAGATGTTTATCCAAGGAAATTAAGTTCTCAAAGAGAGACCTGCACTCCCATGTTCACTGCAACACTATTCACAGTAGCCAAGATATGGAAACAACCTAAATGTCCATAGATGGATGAATGGATAAAGAAAATGCGGTGTGTATCGACACACACACACACACACACACACACACACACACAGAGGAATAGTTCTGCCTTAAAGTGAAGTCCTGCCATTTGCAACAACATGAATGGACCTGGAGAACACTGTGCAAAATGAAATAAGCCAGAGAGAGAAAGACAAATTCTGTATTTTCTTATTTATATGTGTAATCTAAAACAGCAGAACTCATAGAAGCAAGGCAGAATGGTGATCACTAGGGGCTGGCGGAAGGGGGAGATGAAGAGGTGTGATGGCCATGGGTACAAAATTTGTTATGCAAGTTCTGGAGACTCACCATACAGCATGGCGCCTGTAGCTTACAGGACTCCTTGCGTACTTGAAATTTTGTAGGAGGGTAGGGGCATCTGGGTGGCTCAGTCGGTTAAGTGTCTGACTCTTGACTTTGACCCAGGTCATGATCTCACGGCTGTGAGAGTGAACACTGCATAGGGCTCCGTGCTGGGTGTGGAGCCTGCTTGGGATTCTCCCTCTTCCTCTGCAAAGTAAATAAATGTTTAAAAAATTTTCCCAAGAGGGCAGACCTAATGTTAAATATTCCTGCCACATACACAACAATAATAATGTTAATAAAGGGTGTGAGAGGAAATTTGGGAGGTGATTTGGTATGTTTGGAGCCTTGATGGTGGTGATGGTTGTATAGGTGTATCTTTCTCCCCAAACGTACTGAGCTTTTTACAAGTCCGTCATATTTCAATAAAGTGGTTTAAATAACCAAATCCCTTATTTGTGATTCCTCAAGCTCGGGGGACACAGAGGGCTGGTATTTGCCTGAAAAAATATACAAAATGCCCCTACCGCAGAGTGGAGGATGCATTTGGGAAGTCCCTACATTGTGAGGGTGGCAGGCCCTAAGTGCTTCCTTTTGTTTACGGCTGGGGTGGGAGGATGGATGAGACCAGATGGAAGCCTTCTAGTTGCGTGCTGGCGGGGTCCTTTAGAATGAGGCCATAGGCTACTAGCTTCCTGCCTGAAGAGGTGTGTGTGTGTGTGTGTACGTACGTGCATGCTTGCACGCACAAACACGCTCTTGGAAAGGCTGGCCACACAGGCCCTGTCAAACCTTGAAAGGCTGGAGGAACTCAGCAGCGCACCTTCCAAGGCACGTGGGATGGGTTCTGACAATGCCCGTAGGAAGTCAAGGCCAGATTCAGGGGGTGCTAAGATCTCTGGAGAGGCTTTAGTTTTAAATGCATTTCAGAGTTTTGGCTGTTATATAGGCTGGACTTAGGAGTCACTGAAAGGAAACTGATGCTAAGAGTGACCATAGGACTTATCAAAAGCAGCTGTCCTGGAGGAATTGAGATCTGCCAGAAACTTCTTCCCCAAAGGCAAGGAAACAGCTGCCGAAGTGTGTGTGCAGGGGCACGTGTGAGAATAAATAGTGTTGCGTTATGATTGCCCCACCCGGTGCCTCTCATTGACTGCAACCATCTCTCTTGAATCCTTGTGTAACTATGGAAGATAGGTATTATCCTAATTTATCAGAAATGTTGGAAGGGAGATCCGAGGATTAGGCAAATTGCTCTGGGTCACAGGTTGGTGAATCGACTCTGTTCTTTACTCCCTATCCCACAAAGCATTTTCAACTTTACTTCCCACACTTCCACGTTTTGCCTACAGGCCCTTGGTTCTGACGGGCTTTCTCATATGAGAAAATGAGAAAGTCATCTGTAACCAAGTCATAAGCCAAGTCATCTGTAACCAACGACGGGAAAAACGATAAAATGTTAACAGAAAGGAGGAGCCATAATAGTTCAGGCAAGAGCAGTGAGTTAAGAGGAGGGAGGAGCAGGTGAGGTGGTGATAATTGGCTACCAGGGCAATAAAGACTTGTTATCAGGGGCAGAGAGAGGAAGAAAGATGAGGGAGGTGAGGAGGTGGCTTTGCCAGCAGTCCCCAGTGTGCTCTTACAGCTGTTCTCAGCTGCACAGTTCTGTGGCTCAGGTGGCCCCAAGACCCCTGGAGACCCCCTTGGCACTCCTTTGACAAGGCTGACTTAAATGAACTCTATCCTTGAGAGAAGGAAAAGCTTCCAGGTATAAGAGTCTTTTCCACAGCAGGCTTTTCCCCAAAGCGTCTTACCTGAAATGAACTGTGCCACCCCGCTCTGGCACCTGCACCGGCAACAAGCACTCAGGCTTACAGACAATGAGGCTCTTTTTAAAACTCTCCTCTATGAAGGCAAGTGGAAGAGAGTATTAATAGAATAATCAAAGTTAAGCTCAAGTTTGGAACAAGTGCGTCAACACTAAGTTACCGGTAGCCATGTTGTTAAGAGAAGCTAATTGATACTTGGGAAGATCCACAGAGAAAACTTATTTCACAAGGCAAGAAGTCGCAGGGTCTTGAAAATGTTCTGGGTTGTGTTTATCAGACAACAGGGGCTCAGTCACGGTTATGCAAAGATCTAAATGAACCCAATAGGGTTTTTAGTCCTGGCTGGCGGCTTGTCGGGTAGATTGCAACAAAAGTCTCCAAATCCAAAGAAAAGACGGAAAGAAATAATTAGAAAATAATGAAAAATATATAGAAAACTTACTAGGTCCCATGCACAATTCTACCTATACATTATCATAACCCTCTGATGTAGGTATTATCCCATTCAGGGATGGGAAACTGAGGCTGCAGGGCTTTATAAATTTGCCTGTGGTCTGTAGTTTGTGAGTGGCAGACCAGGATTTTTGCTGGGATGTCTGGCTTGATTGCTCTGAAGCACAATATGTATAGCGCATCTCGTGTGGCACTTTATGACTCCATCTTTGTATTGTTGGCCATTTGTGGCTCTGGGCTGTTCTTAGTCCCTCCCAAGGAAGAGTGTATAATCTCCTGGTTCTCATCCTGCTCCGTGCAGCTGTCACTTAATAACATTTTCGTTTCATCATGTATAAAATCCAGACAGGTGTCCTGGATGCTATTGATGGGCTCTGCTAGCTCTGTCATTACAGGAATCCCAAAGTCCTTGAATTGTCCTCAAAATGTCTCTGCTTGGAAGATTACAGAAATTCTAGGCATAAAATAAATGTAAACAAATCTCATGTCAAATTTAAAGAAATGTCAGGCTAGAGTTGCTTTAATGAAGATTAAAAAATGATATATAACATCTGTAGACTGCTGTCCTCTACCGTGTCTTTGAGAAGTGGGAGAAAAGCTATAGAAAAAATATAGTAGGAAATAAATTCAGAACCTGTCAGTTATGATCAATGAAACTTTTAAAATGAGTTTGTTTTATATTACAAACCATTATAGACTGTTGAGATGCTTATATTCCAGAGGTGACTAGAGGTGTGAATGCCAAAGTTGGAAAGAAACATCCCCGTGAAGGTGTCTAGTTTGTTCATCATGACAAGGGGATTCCCAAAGTAAGGTCAGTCTGCCATTGGTACCTAATTCCTAAATCAGGAATTTGGGAAGATGTGGCAAGGCACACAGACCTATCTGACACAGCCGACTCTTGCAGTAATCCAAATCCTCTGGCCACGTCAATTTTAAATGGGCCATATATGAATAGCCTGCCTTATTTATTCTTTGAATAAATTATTATTGAACACCTCCAGGTACTAGGCTCGGAGCTGGGAACAGCCTAGAGAACAAGATCATCTCTACTCTCTTGGAACTTAATAATACAACTAGTATTTAGTTATAATTGTGATAAATGCCACAAAAGAGAAGTAGTAGATGAAAGAAAGCATATACCACTGTGGCCGGAGTTAATCTGAGATAGGTTAGGGAAGGCTTCCTAGAGGAGGTGATGTTAAGATCTTGAATGTGGGGAGGACTTAACTCAGTGAGGAAGGGGTGGAGGATGGACCTTGTGGTACAGAAGGGACAGCACGTACTGAGTAAGGCACTGGGACAGAAGGAGCGCCTGAAGGCAGCTCTGTGTGGTAGTCAGAGAGTGGGGCCAGCAGGTGAGGAGACTGGCAAGGTGAGTCATGCAGCCTGTTTATACCACAGCGGAATTCTGTAAGCCCTTAGGAATCCATGGAGTCTAGAAAGGCAGGTGGCCATTCCTCTAGAAGCCTGAGCTTTAGGACTCAAGCATAGTGGCTCATCACGCGAGCTCATCTTTAGGAAGCACTCTCCTACATTTCACAAACCCAGAAATGAAGTTCTTCTCCATCTACAAATGGCCATATTATACCAAGGGTCTAGTTACAGTAAGACAAACCAGCCTGGCTGGCCAGTTGGATTCAGCAGGCAGGAGTTATAAATGACACATCTCTACTGTCATGCACAGCAGAATCATCTGACCCCAACTTGAGAACTGAGCAATCATAAAATATCAGAGCTGCTTCCTGCCACTGCCAGCCTCCTGTCCCCATCTCGGAAAGGTAAAACCAGTGGAGCAGGTCTCCGTAGGTCTTGGCATTCAGTAAAACCCCAAACACTCCACCTGGAAACCTCAAACCTCTCTCTGCCTTTGCCTCCTCTGCAACGAGTTGAAAAGGACTCATTCTTGCCAGGAAACTAATATTCCAACAAATTCTCCCTATTGCATTCAGCAGACAATCCAATTCAGATGGCTGTTTTTCATGGAATTCCCCTGTGCTTTACAGACCATGATGAAGCCTCTTCCATGTCCCAGTAAGAAGGCATGTTTTCACTTTACAGCTGAAGAAAGGAGGTAAAAGATGAACACAGTGTCAAATTGTCCAGTGGGGGAGGGCTACGGAAGCAATTATAACATTGGGGACCCCATTTGTTCACAAGGCTCTTCATAAACCTAACCAGAATCACGGCTGGCTGGTACTGACCAACCGATTGTTTTCATATCAATGTTTAGTTGAGGATTTCTTCCTTTCCCTATTATTCCTTCTGAAAACATGTAGAACCTGGAAGTTAATGATCTAGCTAGAATATCCTTATGTCTAATTGACTGGTTAGCCTCTAGGGCTGGAGTCTGTTAATGAGATGGGTTTTTTTTTGTTTTTTTTTTGTTTTTCTTTGTTTTTTTTTTTCGTTTTTTTAGAGAGAGGAGCACAGACGAGGGTGGGGCAGAGGGAGAGGAAGAGAATGCTAAGCAGGTTCTGCACCCAGCACAGAGCCTGCCGCGGGGCTTGCTGGCTCCATCTCACAACTGTGAGGTCATGACCTGAGCCAAAGTCAGGAGTTGGACGCTTAAGCGACTGAGCCAGCCCGGCGCCCCTGAGATAACTTTGTACTATGAAGAGGAGATGGTGTGATTCCAGACCCTGCCTCCTGTCTCTATCTGCACTGTCCCAGTCTCCTTCAAATAGCCTGTTAAGACTGCACACATTCGAAAACAAAGGAAACATACTTTTCTCAAAAAGTACTTGGCCTTCCTTCACATTTATCATTTCTGACAAAATCAACTCACGGAGAATAATCTACTAGATACTACCCCCCACGCCCATGCCACATTCTAGTCTTCTTTGAATCAAGAGTTTGTCTAGCCTCTCTGGCGTCACTGGAACGGTCATTTTGTGAAGCTCATTGTAAGGTACCAGTATATGGAGAAGCGGTTAAGAACATAGACGCTGCGGTCAGGATTTCCAGCTCACTCTTTACTATAGCTGTGTCTGGACAAGTTTCTTAACTTCTCTAAGCCTCAGTCCATTCACTTGTACAATGGGGATAACAGGGCTGAGGAGAGGAGTAATGGAACAGTGCAAGTATAGGAAACCCTTAATCGGTAACAATCGGTGATTGTTGTTCTCCAAGTAGATGTTGCCTCTGGAGGGCATGCCCTACGCTTTGAAAACAGGGAGGATCCTGGAGCAAATACCCTGCCCCCACTTCCTAGGGTCACCAACAAGAAATAGCTCTGTCCCAGCAGGATCACTTATGTTAGGGCATCAGAGAGCACTCTGTTATGGTTGTTTTTTGTTTTTGCTTTTGTTTTTAAAGATAAATTTAAGAGCCTTGAAAGGAGACAAAGGAAAAACAATTACCAGAATTGCAAAGTTAACATTTTTATTGAACTGCAATTGGTGTAGAAAAGGGACTACCACAGCTGCTGAGCTTAGTAACACCTGCAAAGTCCCTGTGACATTTTACCTTTGAGAGTCCTGACATGGTTTGGGTGGAACTGAGAAACTGTGTGTAATACATATACATATACGCATATGTATATATATTTTAACACTTCGAAATATTTTTGAAATGAGCCTCACAGCCTTGTTTAGTTTCAGGTTACAAAGAACAATGATAACATCTTCTGTTGCCTCCATTAGGAGTGCCAGTTAATATCCTTTCACAAAAGGTTCCTCTAAATGCTGGCTATAATCCCGACCCCCCCACCCCCAATCTGGTATACATAAGAAAAGGATTTAGGAACACTTAGGCAAGTAATAAACTGTAAGAACTTCAAAAGTAGTAAGGGCGTATACCAAGCATACATGACTCAACACTCACACTGCCAGAAATACAGTGAACTGGCTAAAGGGTTTCAGCCAAGTTCCAGAAGCAGAGGATGCACTAGTGGAAGGGCTTAGGCAACCAAGGAGACCGTCAGAGCTGATGGACCACTTGTGTCTAACCATTTCAGCATCTTGCTTCCAACATGTGAGTATCCATTTGTTTTCCATAATGAGGTGAAATACTTTAAGGGAAAAGAAAACTCCTATAAAGTTTAAAAGATCAATCAGAGATGAAAGGAAATTAATACTAAGTTTTAAAGTCACTGTGCATGGAGCAAAGATATAAACTGATCACACCAATTATTTTTGTGAGAGCAAGTACTGAACACCCATCATACTCAGAGTTGGAAGTTACTCCCTCAAGTATTCCATGGGAAATAAATAACAAGATAGGAAACAGAATCCCTACTTAAAAAACAAAATTACATCTAGTGAATGTTCCTTTTGGTTTGTACTCAGTCAGCTGCTCATTCAATCTGGAGTTAATCTGGTGCTGGTAAAAATTTCCAAAAGTGCTGCAAATTATTTTAGATGAAATGTGATAATACACACACACACACACACACACACACACACACACACAAAAGAGATGTAGTCTTGAGTAATAGCAGATTCAGAGATTTATAGCTCAAATTTGGGACTGATACAAACACATTTTGCAAGGATCTGCCCAATGTACCTAATAGACATCTAAGTTAAGGCTTTTATAAGTAGGTGGTCAGGTCTGTGAATGTACAATGCTGGGTTTTCATGACATATCTCCAGCTTCCATTATTACCCAGTTTGTAAACCAAAAGATGTGCTGATGGAGGTGGGTGGGAGCTCCAAGGGCTAACAACCAAATGGAAGTCTTGTTCATAAAGTTCTGAAATAAGAGTTGTCAGTGAAAGAATTGAGAGGATGCCTCACATGATGTAGAGGGAAGAGGGATTTGTACCTGCTGACATAGGATTTAAAAAAAAAGCCAATAGTTCAACTTCAAGATTCCGAGATTTAGGGACATAAAGGATTAGTGCCATCACTAAACCAACGGTCCTCACACTTTCACTGGCAAAAGTCACTTGCCAGATATTTAGGAAACTGTGGATACCTGGGCCCTATACCTAGAGATTCTAATTCGGGTGATGCAAGTGGTCCAAGCACCTTGCTTTTGAGAAACACTGCTCCTAGAAAATAGCAGCAGACAATCTTTGATTAAAAGGCCAAGATGTCCAAGAAATGACACCAGTGAGGTCATCACCTATAGACAAATCCCTCGGGAGACTCCACCATAATATGAAGAACACATTTATTCCCGTTTCCTTTCCTATCTTTTTTCAACTCAAAGTTTGAAATCAATGAACATTTAGTAATGATTGTACCAATTCTGAGGTAAAATGAAGAGCACCAGGGATCTCAATGCTAAAAGAAACAAATTCCTTAAGAGGTGTGTGCTACATAAAAGTCAAATTTCTGTAGTAATGTTACAGAGTTAAAGTGCACAGGGTCTTGTATCAGTCTTTGTACAGTCTGTTTACATCTGTATAATTCTCTGTATTATCTACTCTTTCCAGTTAATGTATTAGAAGAACTGCAAAGAGAAAAGTTCATCTACATGCTCTCAGGTTTTCCAGATACCAACATTTTCTGGTTTATACCGATACACAACAAAGTTGTTTATTTACTTATTTATTTTTTGGATGCTGGAGACAAACATCTTTATTAAAGATACTACCAAAATTTTGGCAAACATTTCAAAACAGATTTGTAAACATAATGCTTCCCTTTTCAACTGGCAGCACTTTGAAAAGACAATACAATAAGACAACACAACTTGAATCAACATTAGTTCAAAATCCTTATATTTTTGACCACATAACTTATGTTCCCACATGATAAAACAAATGATAGTTTAAATCAACGTCAACAGATAAACTCCATGAAATGAAAGTTTGTGCTGTTTGATGAATCACAGTATGTTATGGTTAAATATATCCACTCTTTTTTATATTCCTGGCTCCCAGGATGAAAAAAAATCTTTAAATATACATTTCATGTAGGTAATAGCTTCTTTGCATATCTCTCTTCAAAAAATACTTTATAGCAGTATATAAATAGGTTACCTACATGTTTAATTTTATAATTTTGCCCCAAAACTAAAGATCTGTTTCATTTTCATAACATATTGATTTTGCCCAACATTAATAAAGCTGACAAACTGTTGAAATGGAAATGCTTTTGTCTTCCACGACAGAAGTAGCAATTTGACAGGAAAAAATAAAAATAAAAAAAACAAACCCCTACAGTAACACTCGTCTGTTGTTTAACCTGAGCGTTTGGCCTACTGAGAGTAGCAGCTTTTTTCCTCCATGCACGCTCACATCCACACCACCTCTGCACACATACTGGTCGAGCACACGCTTTCAGACGCTGGTAGGCCACAGTATACTTCCCACTGTTCTAACCAAGTGGGAAGTAGTGTAGCTAATGATTAACCACACTATGTACACAACTAGCAAACACCTTAAGGCAACCATTGCAATGGGGGGTTAACTTGCAGGGCGGATTTACTGTTCTAGATCAAGTCAGCCTGTATGTACATATGTGTGTGCATATTTACACACATACACATATACCTTTCTATTTCTTAACCCTCCAAAACAATGTTTAAATTTTTTTTTTTGTATTTTGTGCAAATTTCTAAATATTCTACCATTTAAGGCAAAGAGTTTGCATTAAGAAAGGTCAGAAAATAGGCTTATGTTTATCCAAAAGCATTTCACCTTGCACATTACTGTTTTTATCTTTTTTTAAACACACATAACTTTGAAGTATGGACACTGGATCCCCAATATCTAAGAAAAATAAAATTATTTCTAATGACAGACATAAGTTTTTAAGGAAAAGAGCTGATTTGAAGTATAGACACTGGATCTCCAATACCTAAAAAAAATTATTTCTACTGACAAACATAAGTCTTGGGGGTGGGGTAGAGGTGGGAAGAAAGACCAGAAAAAGCAGCTTCAAAAATGCAGGGAAGCAAAGTAAAATGGAAAAAAAGAAAGTAAATAACTCAAGTTTACTAATACTGAAACTTTCAACAAGCAAAGTTTCATTTTTTTAGCATCTTAGAGCAACTCATTTGGAATTTTAAATAAATAAGCTTAAGTTTATTCACATCTTCTGGTCCAAGCAGAGATCTAGTGCCATGACTCTGCTTGCTGTTGGTCAAATTCACCTATTAGTCTTTTGATGTGAGCCAGCTTGTTATGAAGATACTCGCATCTATATTTTTCTTCATGGTAATTGGGACTGGACTGCAGAGAGAAAAAACAGGGAGGAATTAGGCTGCAGAATATATAAAACTGCCCAATTACGGGTCAGAAGCCCACAGTGGTGATTCCTACCTGCTTGATCTTCTGATATTCTTGTAAGACTTCTTCATGAACATTCTACAAAATTAAAAAGTAAAATCAGAAGGGAACAATTTTTTTGGCAATATAAATAGCTAACACACATTTGGCAGGGGTGTGGGAAATACTGATGATGGGAATGTAAATTGGTACAATCTTTAAAGAAGGCAATTTGGCAACTGCTATCAAAATGGCAAATGCAAAACTGACTCAGCACTTACACTTCTCTTTCAGATATGCTTGTGCCTGAGTGAAATGCTGCATGTACAAGGTTACTTGCTGCAGTACCGTTTGTAAAGCAAAAGACAGTAGAGAAAATTTAAATGTCCATTAATCCATACAAAGGAATATTAAGAGGCCATAAGAGGGGGGAAGTGCTTCATGTACTTATATAAAGTTCTCTAAGATGCATTATATTTAGTGAAAAAAAGCAAAGTGCAGAATGATTTATACAGTTTGATATTATTTGTTCAAGAGAGGAAATATATTCTAAGAACTTCCTTACTAAGTTGCACATTTCTTCTCTTTTTAATGCAATCAGACAAATAATGTATGGACAGGTTAACTTACTTTAACAGAAGACAATGGTACATATTGTAACTGATGACAGATTTAATTACATATGGCCCATATGCAAATTTGCTTGTGTATATACATTTAATACACACACACACACACACACACACACACACACACACACACACACACACACACCTGAAAGAATGCACTGGAAACCAGTACTACTGACTACCTCTAGGGCGGGAAATTGGGTGGCTAGGGAAGATGGCTAATACTTATCTAATCTTATGTACTATGGATGTAAGCAGTTTCCAAATACTTACGTTTATTCTGCACAACTCTATAATCACCTTATTTTATGGATGGGGATTGAAGAAAGTGAGATAACATGCCCAAGGTCACCCAAATATTCAATGGTACAGCTGGGAATCAAACCCTGGCAGTTTAGCTCCGGAGCCTGCTACTAACCAGTAAGCAATCCTTGGAATTACATTTTAGTTTAAATATAATCATGGTATATTGGTAAATAACTATATATATATATATATTTATTAAGCTTATATA
>NW_027530190.1:2219170-2284166 GCF_008692635.1 Crocuta crocuta | reverse complement strand
TTTATTAAGCTTATATATATATATATAAAACCCAAGCCCCCATATCAATGACCTCTTATACCCTCAAACACGAATTCCTCTAGCAAAGTCTTCCATAACTCTAGGCAGCCTGTTTAAAGAAACCCATTCACGTTCTCTCATGGAGATTCCTGTCAGAACGGCACAGGAGAGGGCACATTCATTTGTATTAATCCTTTTGCTTAGAACTATGAGAGCAACCAGTATGTGGGTCTGCCTTCTACTGGTTTGCCAATTATGGTGATACTACTAATTAAAGCGGGGAAGTGAAAATGGACTAGTATCTGTTAACAAATGTCAGTCTTTGGAATAGCTGGAAACACCAAGCTTTTCTTTGCTTAAGCCCCAAATCTCTGTGTATTAAAAACCTCTTTTATATTTTCTGTCTAGATCTTCCCTATTCTACGGTCTGAGTTAGCAGTGCAATTAAATATTTCAACAAATTCCAAATCCAACTTCTTCCTATTTAGTTGTGTTTGCTTTTAACCTTGATACTCTATTATGTTATCATAAACATAATACATGTACATATGTACATACATATCACGTTATATAAACTTATTTTTTCCACTGACAGAAATACAGTCCATTGTGTTTACTTATTTCAGAGAACTATTTCAAATATTGTATTTAGTTTCCTAGCTAATTTTCAATGAAGACCAAACACTGCAGAAAGGCTGGTTTGCTGGAGGACATTCTCTGAAGGCTAGTAGGATGCCTGGGGGTGGGCTGGGTAGAGAACAAAGAAGGTAAAATGTGGATGGGAGCCTATCTAGGAGCAAACATGTTTACCTGATACTCTTTTGAGCCCGGAGAAAGCCGCTTTCGTTGTGCATCAAGTTTGATAAATCGTCTAGCTACAGTCTCCATCCTGGCATGCAAGGCCCTGTACTCGTCATACTCAGCGTTGAAGTCATCCTTGTAATTCTGGCGTTGCTCATAGGAGACGATAGCAATGTATTTTCTAATAAGAAAAGAGAAAAAAAAGTACATGGAGAGAAACTACAGAATAAACATAACGTACAAGTCTGCCATTTAAAACACATATTTAGAGACCGTATCCAAGCATGTTTCCCTAGAATGAATGCCGCCCTGCCACAGTGTGCTGCCGTGTCACGCCTTCATAGAACTTTCAGGTGTATTTACCCCACAGGAGAGCTGAACACCTTTAGTGAAGGAAAGTAAATGTGAAAAGCACAGGGTGGCAACGGAACCGGAAGTGTGATTGTTAGAAAACAACGCTTATACAGAGTTAGCTTCCCAAACCTTTCTCTATCCAAAATAATTCACTACCACACAAGCGGCAGGGGCCAACCCATCTGTTACGAGTCACAGGGAAATAGAAGGACTCGGTAGGTAACATGAAACCAGGAGAGTGTCACATAGTCACTAACTAAATGCTGAAGTCAAAGCTCTCTCTAGTGGTGCGGCTGTCTGCGAGGAGGTCCGTCTTTGGGCCATTCACTCCTGCTACCAGCAAGGTGCCTCAGGCTTGCTCCTTCTGCCTCTTTCCTCCTGTGTCTGATTAGGCAAGCGAACAGAATACAAAAGGGAATAATAGTCTTCTTTTGAAATGAGAGACAGGGGGTAAAAAAAGGAAAAAAGGGGCATATTTCTCTAGTTCTTTTCAACACTTAAATGTCATATTCTATGTAACTGAACGTCAGTGTCATAGTATTCTTCTTAGTTTCTTAATAAAAATGCCACAATTCTGGGTGAAGTGAAGGCCATTTTCCCAGGGTGTCAGTTTATTCAGTGGTAAGCAAATTAGAACATCATTTTAATATTAAAACACAATAAGTATTACTTGTTTATGGCTCTGGGAAGTGGGATCACACCAGGGGCTGGCCTGGGTCTCTGTACTCTGCCTTCCCTCCCGCCTTGATGTTCCGAGATAAAAATCGATATTCCAAAACAATCTCCATCAGGGGCAGGTGCCTCAGCACCCCCCAGGCAAGCGCAGGTATTCTTAACTGTGAGAAAACCTTGGAGTTCCGTCCTCCACGAAAATGGTTTTAGATAACCTCACCAGTTTTATTTAACATGAGATGGCACAAATGTCTGGTTGGCAATGTGAGAAAAGCAATGCAACTGAGCACTTAATGTCCGCATTAATATTTTTATTCATGCTGAGTTGGACGCTGTGGTGGTTTAAGTTTGTAAGTGTGAGGGAGACAGCACTGGTATGCCGGTGCCTCTGCTGTAAGAGGAGTGTGGTGAGCCGGGCAGCGATGCAGGGCTGTCCTGACGGCAGAGGAAGCCCAGGCCGGGAAAGAGCTTCCTGCGGATAAGTGCACGTAAGCAAAATGGCTAAACTGCTCGAGAAACTGTGGCTTCGTGTGTTATATGAAATATTCTGCTTTCTCAAGATCACACCCAAGGTTACACCCTCAGTATTTTATTTAATAGTTTCCTTAGGGAAAAATACTAAACTGGCCAACAGTTATGTTGCTATTATAGAAGATTATACTTTAATACTTGGTTTGGTTATACTTTAATGAAAAGCATTTCACTATTTTTAACAAAAATTGTTATGGTTTTACAGCTGGCTCTAAATGCAGTGATGGGACAAAATTTTAAAGGGTCTGGATATTTCACAACCACAAATAACATAAGTATTATATAAAAATTAGGGATACTGTGGTTTAGGTATGACTTATTCAGAGGCTGATCATTAAGGTTTTATTGTATGTCTTTTTGGTTTTCTTAAGAAACAAGTTTAAGTTCTGTAATTTCAGTGATTTTTTTCTGGCAAGTCATGCTTTCTCCCCATTTTAAGAAAATTGGCTCTTTTCATATAAGACAGTTTTGGGATAAAATAAATCGCTTTTACTTCTATAAATTATTCAAACAGTTACATAGGTTATGTACTTTCGTGATTTTTGAGAGCCAGAAATGTGACAAGATAGATGCCAAAGGTGCTGAGGCAGAGGCAGCGACCATCCCTTAGATGCAGGTGTTAAAAAAATCAGTTTTTAATACAGAATTAACTGGTTAAGTTGACAAAAAGCACAGTAACAGCCCGAGTCCACGGGGAAAGGGGTTAGAAGTCTTTTTTGGCCTCCCCACACAATTGTGATGCACAGAACTAGTTTACATCATGATTACAAAAAAGAGGAGTTCAAAATCCAACACGAGAGAAGGAGGGCACGGTCCTGCAGTTGACATCTGAGGGGCCGGCTTCCGCAGGACTTTTAAGAAGTGGGTTTGCAGTAGGAGAGGCGAACCCCCTCATCAGTGGAGCCAGACACTGTGCTGTCCCCCAACCAGCCCTTCCTGGGCCAGCTCGGTGGTAGCCGCTTTTCAAAGCTCCCCCACGTCCCGAATTCTAAAACCATATACCACCTCCGATGAGAGAGTCCTCAGTATGGTCTCTTGGGTTCTTTTTAGTTAAGAGATGATAACCAGCATTATGGTTTCGTGCCGTATCATTCCCCAATAAGTATAGCTTTCACACTACTGTTAAGCAAAAGTAACACATTTTAAGTATAAAATATTCTTTACTCTGGAAATCAACATTTTGTGGTACACGGAAGGCTAAACAGCACAGTTTAACTTTGACCACCATGAGACGCTAACAGAGAAAAAATGTGCATAACAGCTCAAGATCCATTTTCCAAACTACATTCAAATTATTTCACACATTTGTTCATTTTCAAAGCTATCTGTGGTCAAATCTGTTTGCTCTTCCACTCGCCATTTTTCCAGGCTCTTGCAACTTAATTATTTTTTCTTACAGAAGACTTTGAGTCTATAAAAAAGCTAGAATTATGTCTACAAGTTATAATTTCTGTGATAACCAGTTACAAAAATGTCCCCAGCTCAGCGTTTAGCAGCTTGTTGTCATAACAAGAAAAACCTTGTAACTGGTACTAAAGTGAATTGATCCGATTTTACTCTCTCTTCTCTCTTCTTAAAATTAATTTGATGGCAGAACTTTATTTAAATGAAAATCAGTCTATCTCTACTTTGTATTAGCTCTTTATCGGTAATAAACTCTCTCTTTGCGGGGAACAAGTGAATATGCATTGATAGACTGTCAGCTTTGAAGAGTCAGACCCCTGAAACCTTCCATCATCAAACGCCTGACCTGGCCACGGAACAAAGGACAGGCTTCCCTATACTTAAAGGCCATGGAGCCGAGCTCAGAGCTGGGGGAGACACGACCTGCTTAGGCAGACAGGGGTGGATTTGGGACAAGCAGGCTTAATGGCAGCCTTTCAAACGCAGGGGTGGCTCCGGGACTCTATTTCTGGAACTTCTTTTCTCATTTGCAAATTATGGGAAAAGAATTTGCAAACTTTCTAAAATTAAACAGTTCTCTCCCATTGGCAGACGTCAGAACTTACATCAAATAATCTGGGAGTTCAATTGTCGAAGAAGGCTCTGTGGGGGCAGTGCAGTCCTCTTTAACTCCTACAAAGAAAAAAAGAAAATCAAGCTTTCGCCCAACAGTATGGTTATAAAATGCCTATAATTCTAAAATAGATCAGAAACATCTGGAACACTCTTCCTCAAATTCTATTCTTCCATCTCAATAAGCAACAGTGAGCAAGGAATACAATTGCACACGGACAATAGAGGCCCTGTGAGCAGGGCCAGCAGAACTGACGCCAGGCATTGAAAGCGCCCTGGCTACCACAGTGTCTGCACAATAAAGGAATTCCATCTTAACCCAAGGTCAATCTTCTATTCTTTCAATAACAGTTGTGGCATCTGCCCAGCAATTCAAAGACTGTGGTGGCAGATGCGGCCAGACAATGGAAGATACAAATTTTACATCAACATCTACTTTTCATAGGATTCGAACAAGGCAGATGAGACAATGAAGTCAGGTAGCAGACCGCTTAGGTCACTGTATTTTATTGCCACCCTTTTTGTATGCAGACAGTGGAAGTGGGTAGGAAGCTTTCCCATATCAGTTTTAAAGCAATTCAAAATAAGTCATTACTGAACACCGATTTACATCCCTCTCATTTCTTATCTCTAAATCTCATACTACTACACAGATTTGTTTTTAAAAGAAAAAAATAGACAAATAAATAAAGTGCCAGTCATTCAGGGCTATGCTGTGAAAATGTGTAAGAATCCCTCAGGATTCTATCTGTTTGAATGCAACTTTTCCCAAGGGTATGTTTAGACTTTTTATCGGGGTAACTTTTTATCATTCAAACTAGAATTAAGTTAATAACTCAATCCTAACCCTGCCTGCTGCCAAACATACATGTTCGATATAAAACAGAAGTGAATATTTTTGATAATTTGACCAAGCGCACTAAATAAATTATGCAGATTCTGTTGCCTTATTGTTGTTAGTGTGTGTGTGTGTGTGTGTGTGTAGATTTTGAGGCTCCCCCCCCCCCTTTTTAAAGCAGCCTGAATCTTAAAGGGCACGTCACCTAGCTGTTTCCTTGCCACAGACCTAGATACATTTCAACAGATTCAGGGGATTGTGGGTCTGGATCTTTCCTCAGTTTGTGATCATCTAGATGGCTTTGAAAGTGAAGAAGTCAGAGACTAGGTCTCCTTCTTCAACCTCCAACTCTGAGAATGCTTAAACTTTGCTATAGGTCTCAACATACTGGGATTCTTTTTTTTTTTTTTTTAATCTTTTTAAATGTTTTTTATTTATTTATTTGTGAGACAGAGAGAGAGAGAAAGAGACAAGCGTGAGCAGGGGAAGGTCAGAGAAAGAGAGAGAGAGAGAGGGAGATACAGAATCTGAAGCAGGCTCCAGGCTCAGCACAGAGCCTGACACGGGGCTTGAACCCACAAACCGTGAGATCATGACCTGAGCTGAAGCTGGCGCTTAACCGAATGAGCCACCCAGGTGTCCCATCAACATACTGGGATTCGATCCTCCCAGCACTACTAGCCTGACTCAGGGTGGAAGGTATGTAGACTGGGATATTCCCAGGAACATGGTTTACTAACTCTGAACACAACATGTTATTACTGCTTGCCTTTTCCTGACTTGGCAAATTCAAGTACAACAGTGTGAGGGAAAAGGCTTACACCTACCTTTTGGGCCACTATATAATACCACACTGATCTAAATACTTCAGCAGATAAGCTGTGATGTGCAGTGTAGTCAATCCAGGTCAGTGAAGGCATTGCATCTTACCATTCTGTAAAGCTCCTTTTGTGTGGTGAAAATGGTCAGTTAAATTTAAAATTACAGACTCCCAGTATTATGGGCAAATTACAGAAGGACAACACTCCTTAACCTCTTCATTAAAGTAACTTTTCTAAAGTTGTATTTTCCTCGAGAAATTTGCTTTGGTTATGCTGAGTTTAAAATTGGCAACAATGCGAAATGAGGGGCTTGAATCTTTGATGTGCTGTTTGGGGGACATTAAGGTTTAGAGGACAACCTGCTTTTAAATAAGAAAAATATAATTTTGTTACTCAGTGTTAAAAACCATCACACCTAGGGTAAGTGGTCTTTCTATGGTTAGCTTCCCTTTACAAGTAAAGCATTATCTTAAGCTTCTTTGCGTCTCCAGGTATCTGACTTTTCAAGTTTTCAGAGGCTTGAAATGGCTAAATTTCACTAATAACAATCGATGCTAGTTTACTAAAACAGTGTTCTCAAAACTGAAAAAGAATTTCTTAAGATCTGTCAGGCAAAGTGCCAACAGCCTTGCACAAGACAAATTGCTTTCGCTCTGAATAGAGATGATGTTATGGGCCTGCATATGCAATCTTACCTTCCTGGGTTTTATAAAGAACTTGACATTTCCCCTGTGTTAACATTAATTAAGGCAGGGTGACCCTGTTTCATTGGCAAAGAAGGAAAAGAATTATTTTTATCGCTAATTGTGTGTCTGGTAAAATTAGTTCAAGAATGGCAGAGAACAGGTCATGCTAAAGTTGTGCAAAACCCTGACAGTTACGGAAAAGAGCAACAAGGGCTACCTTCTGAGAGGGGGTCTCTGGAGGCTAACAGTCATTTTCAAATGTTACCATGTTATTATCAAATTTAGAAACTATGTTTAATAGCTGGCTAAAAAGAGACCAAAAATGACTGATGCTAAATAGAAGGGGAAAAAAGCTCCAAAGCACACTATTAAGATCATTAACAGACGGTCATTTGATAAAAAAAGCATTACTAGTTAAATAAATAGCAGAATCTCACTCAGGACAGTCTACTCTGCCTGTTCACTTAGCGCATGCAGTTGGTCTTACAGAGGTAAAAGTGTACCTTCATTGGAATCTGGACTGGAGTTGTTCAGCTTGGCAATTTCCTCTTCTCTTTTAAGGTCCTCTTCCTTTTCTTCAGTCATCTCAATGTCGTGCTTTTTAATTTGGTCCTTTTCCTTGTGTTTTTTAGACTTCTTTTTGGACTTTTTGTGAGACATTGAATGGGTTTCTTCCATAGGCTTTGGACACTTTAGTAGAACTGAACCAGGGGGTAAGGTTTCCAGAGAAGTCCTAGAGGTATATTTGTCTTGCTGGTCCTCATAGATACTACTGTTTTGACTAAAACTGTCAACAGGTAGGTCTTGAGTCCCCCGGCCTTCTGGAGTGCTAGGGGAATTGGAGTTAGAATGTACAGTCTGCGGAGGGTTGGACACAGGCAGGTGGGTTGAAGGCAGCGGTGGAGGGGTAGGGATGGCAGCAGCTGCGGGAGGCGGCAGGAGGCCTGCAGCAGATTTTTCACTGGTGGGATTCAAATGACCATTTAATGTTGGCGGCACTCTACTTGTCAGGTGAGATATCCGAGCTTTCTTATTCATTAAGGGATCAATGAAATCTGAATCTGAAAGCCGTTTCTGTGGGGGAGGGGCAGGGAAAAAATGAGCCACTTTGCGTTAAAACTCAACACCTGCGTCACTGGTTACCATATGAACAACTGAGTCATTTTATTCATTCTTAAGCTTATCACAGGCATTGTATTAACCATTCTGTGAGGTTCGGCAGGAACAAACAATCCACAAACAAAAGGGAAATAAATTTTCATATCTAATGTAAAAAAGCAGAATCTGGCAAACATGTTTCTTGGAGTACATATACTTTCTTATCATTGAGCCCCACCCTAAGTTCTTCGAGAGACTCTGGCATTTCTGTGGACTATACCTCTTAAGAGAGTATTAAGTAGAGGTAACCTCCTTCCTCTGTGGGCCATGGGTGACCAGTTATATTAAAAGAGAGGAGAAAACAGTTTGTGCCACTTCACTCGGTCAGAACTAAGAAGGGTAGGTAAAGGGCAACAAAAGCCTACACTTATTTCATCTCCTCTAATGTGCTAAGATGCTCCACTTGTGAATATTTTGGCTGCCATTTATTGTTTCACCTGTCTTAAAATGGGAACAGGCAGCACCTTCAAAGTAATTTCTCTAAGGATCTCTATTGTTGCCGAAACGCTATTCAGTTTCTTCCCCTATAAATATATCTCTTCATCAGCTTGCAACACAAGTCTTAATAACTAGTGCATAAAAATGATATGGAATTAGTGTTTCAGAAATTAAGAAAAAATTATCCTGATACTAACCCAATCCAGCAAACAATATTTAAAATAAAAAGGAAATTTAGATAGTTGAAAAGTACGAAGCATACATCCAATATAATAACATGGCTTAAACTTCAGCTTGAAAGAAAATAACAGTTAATCATCCCATTAATTATTCTGTTTTCAATTTAGCACCATTGATTTGGCAGCCATTATATAATTAGATCACAGTATAAATAACTTCATGGTAGTTGGCATCAAAAGTGAGGCTTCTATAGACAATGTACATGCAAGGGCAGAATTACTTTTATCTTGTTCTTCCTGTTCCTCACAATAGATTTCTAACAGTTTTTGACATGTGAGTAGCCTTTTCCCTACAGCATGCTTACTGTTGCCCACACATCTGTCTGGTATCCCTAATACTTGGGAGGAGGGTCTAGAAAGAGGAGCACTATGGGGACAGCACTGGGGTAGATAGGTCTGTCCCACTGTCAATCCCCAAATCAGGGAAATAAAGACTCTCTTGGGGGATATTTTAAGCTGGAATGAGTGAAGTCTAATTGGAGTATTCTGATTGGGATTTGATCGAAAAATACGTTAGGGACGCATGTATGAAAAGGACAGAATTTTTTGTTTGCTTATTTTAAAAACATTTTTCCTCAAGAATATTTTTCAGGTAATATGAAATACCTTCAATTTTCTATATCATCTGAGACTGGATATGGGACTGGATAAGTCTCCTAGGTAGTGACCAATTAGAAAAGTAGATAATCTTATAATAAAATGTAAACTTTAAATATGGAAGAGCAAAGTAGATATTAAGCACTTTGACAAGCAGTGCTGTGTAGTAAAAAGGCTATGAGCCAGGACCTGAATTCTAGACAGAGCTCTGCCATGAGCAGGCTGTGTGACTTCGGGTAGGCAAGCTGTGCAGCTGCTCTGGGCCCAATTTCTCTCATGCATACATCAGCACACTTGAACTAGATGGCCCCTAGAGTTCACTTCAGGGCTGTGGTTATATAATGTTGTGAATACCTGAGGAGAAGATGCAGCATCTCTACTGGAACATACAGGAGATTCTGAACGGCTGGTGCTGGCAGCATTCTGAGATGGATTTAGTTTTCTGTAAAGGATACGTATGTTCCAGTTATGAAGAGAATTTTCAAATGTTCACGATAAAAGGCTTACCCTTGCTTCTCTTTTCCTATTCAACACTAAAATAACAATGACTAAAATTATCACTTATTTGATCGGTTTCAAAGAAGAAAAATTTACCTTGAGAGCACTGACTGTAATGACCGTCTGTCTATTTCATTGTATCCAGGCCAGTCTTTTTGAAGCTCTTTGAAAACATAATCCTTTAAGGTATATGAGAGGTCCTTAGGATTCAGATTGGCTACCTGGCACATGGTGTGAAAACAGAGCATTAGATCTTTTTGCTATGTCCTAACCCAAAACAGGCAAGATTCTGCATTTTCACTGAAAACAACGGTACCAATTGGCTTCAAAGGGACTGCTAGTTTTACATATGACAGGTATCAATAAATGCTGTTTGACTTCATTTGGGGAATTAAAACTTTATATATGCAGCTAAATATTTTTTCTCTGAAAGTCCACCACATGACATTTCTACTCAAACAGGCTACTTGAGGCAAAAAGTGGAGGCAGATTTATTTATTTATTTTTATTTTTTTAAGTCAAGTTTTTCTAGTCAAAGGAGTTAGGTTTAACAACTGCATTATTTACTTCTGGCTATTAACTCCATTACTTTCGAATCACAGTAAAAAAATCTTTGATCATTTGTATTAAGTAGAAACGAAACAGTGCCCAAATGTTGGGTTATAAACTTTCCCTTCAGTAATCAGCAGAAATGATCTCCATAAATAGTATCAGTTCTGATGCCCTTGTCTGTCATTTTCTTGGCTTGCAAAGCTAGCTTCTTGTAGTTGCCAGATCTCCTGAAGAACCACTTATTCAAAGTCCTTGAAATTCCCAAAAACCAATAAATGGAAACGTACAGCAAAATAACCCCCAAATTACTGTTATTAGTCAGCTAGTTTATTCTCAAGTGTAATCTTTTCTTATCGCTTAACTGCAATTCCTAGAGTGTCCAGGCCTAGATTCCATTAACAATACGAATGTATAGATTCAGATGCCAAACCAAGAGTCATTTTTAAGGCTGGCAGAAAGGTAATCCTCCTGTCATTTCCTACTCAAATGTTTTTTTTTTTTTTTAAGTTTACTTATTTTGAGAGAGACAGAGAGTGAACAGGGAGGGAAAGACAAAGAGGGGGACAGAGGATCTGAAGCAGGCTCTGTGCTGACAGCAGACAGCCCAATGTAGGGTTTGAACACACTAACTGGGAGACCATGACCTGAGCTGAAGTCAGACACTCAATCAAGTGAGCCACCCAGATATCCCAGAAATGGTCTTTTTAATAACTTCTTTCTGTGTCTTTTTAAAGTACTATCAAATATATTGTGATAGTTTATGCTTTTCTAACAGCTTAACATTAATCCAATACTAATGGTGTTATAAACTAGAAAATGGTAGGCTTAAGATTCAAATTTGTTAGTCATTTAAATGAGACACAATCAGATTTCTCAAAGTGGAAAAGATACAATGCTTAGCTTTTTCCTATACCCTCAAGACTACAGGCTAGGTCCTTCAGATCCTCGTAATGGGACCTTCTCCTGCTTTCCTCCTCCTCCCTTTTTGTCTTTTTTGTGCTTAGGACCTACTGTCTGCCTTGTATTCTTCATTGCCATCATCTCCTCCTAAGATTATTTCATTCAGCCCTCAGTCTTTGTTGTTTACTGTCTTTCATCTCTACAACAAACATGGGCCTGGAACTCATGACCTTGAGATCAAGAATCCCATGCTCCTCCAACTGAGCCAGCTCTAAGGCTTTCAATAGCCAATAGATGTGCTGCTATCTCCTAATTTACAACTCCAGCTCCAACTGTTGTCTCAACACCATGGCCTTATATGTCACTACTAAACATCCATCACTATTTTGTTGTCTAACAGACATCTTCCAAACAGAAATCCTAGTGGCCCTCCATACACCTGTTCCTTTGCCAACCCTCTCCCTCTCAGTTAATGGCTCAGTATCCATTTAGTTGCTCCATTTAGTTGGTCTGGGTTAGAGTCCAGACACAGGCATTTTTTACAAGCTGCCCAGAAGATTCTAACGTGCTGCTAGGAGGAGATTATGCTCTAGATTCTGCCAAATGATTAACATAATGACACTCATGTCCCATTTGCTGCTGAAATAAGCATACCTACATTTTAATATATTTATGTCCATATACACATACATAGTGGCGTACCTACTGACATCAGTAAGAGCCTCTGTGTGAATGAATTGCCTCTGCCATCATTTTGCCATCTTATCGTCTAACCTTAGGAGGTGATTTACAACCTTTCTGGAGATTCAGTCATCAGGTATTTTGTGATGTGTGACCTGAACCTTCCTCCTTCCCCAAATAAAAAAATGAAAACACACACACCCCCTGACATCATTCATTCTTTCACCCTGTCTTTTGAGCTCTTAAAACTGCTATGTGACATATGGATTTAAATTGTTTCCAAAAAGTGCTCAAACAATTTAATAAGATCCTTGAGAATGCCCAAGATACACGGGGGGTTGGTTAACCCAGAACTGGAGATTTTGGCTTTATTCTTTCATAATATTTAGTTTCATGACTTGAATGTAAGAGAATAGATGAAAAAATGGACTTAATGGTGTTATTCTTTGAAAAATAAATGAAAACCTGTAGGTTTATATTTTTTTAATGGTGAATTTTAAAAACTGTGGAAACGTTACTGCTTTAGAAAAAATATTTTTTGATTTGGATACTAATCAACATTTATGACCACAAATCAATATGAAAAATATAGGAAGTTATAATTTGGACACACTAGTAACATCAAAAAAATTTACGACCTACTTTTATACTTAAGCTTGTGATTATAAGGTAGTTGATCAAAGGTAATACTTTACACATTCAAATCCCTTAACGAAGACAAGTGAATGATCTCAGCATACTCAGTGGCAGTAAAAGGGAGAGTAAAGAGCATGCAGGGCAAGACACATTTGAAACTATTTAGTAGGTAAAAATATTCTAGCTTATACAAATCAAAGACTGATAAAAAATAAACTGCACAACCTCGTCTACAACAATAAAAATCACAGTAATACTTTAGGTGATCCAAGACCAAAAACAGCCAACAAAAACTCACTTTTTTGGGGCGCCGGGGTGGCTTAGTGGTTAGGCCCCTGACTCCTGATTTTGGCTCAGGTCATGATCTCACAGTTTGGAGTTTGAGTCCCACATTAGGCTCTGCACTATCAGTGCAGACCCTACTTGGGAGTCTCTATCTCTCCCTCCCCTGCATGTGCGTGCTCTCTCTCTCTCAAAAATAAATAAATAAATAAGCTTAAAAAATCTTTTTAATGAAATTTCAGAGCAAAATTTGTTTAACCAACATGAAAATAATGACTTGAAACTTACTTAAAAAAATTTTTTTAAGCCTCTAACTTATAAAACCTACTATAAATGACCACATTTCAATTAGTTTTTCATTAGACATTTAAAACAAGATAGCTTAATATTCAAGAGTTATAATTCATATACCATTGATCAAAATGATCTGAAGTTTCTCTACCTTAAATAATACTAACAACAACAAGCCTTCTGAAATGAACTTCTCAACAACAAGGCCCACAGAGGGACTCTGTCCGGGTGTCTCACCTGCTGCAGAATCGCTCCGAGGGAGTTCTTGTCTTTCTGATTGACACCATCTTTCTGTAGTCGTGCCAGCAGCTCCGGTTTCTTGTAGGCCTTCAGTGCCAGTAAGTGGATCACCCTGTCCCTATATGGCCGTTGAGAAACACTGCTGCTGCTGTGAGTCTTTCGAATCGTATTTGCAGGATTCATGGGGGTTGACCGTTTCCTCTCAGGCACTGCATCTGAAACAGCTTGAGGCGCTTTCCGAATTTGCACTCTTTTCCCTAAAGTCCAGTGGAAATGACATTGTTACACATTTGTGGGTAAGAATATAATGAGCATCTCAATTTCCTCAACTCTGATTCAGGTACTTCTTCATTTCTGGAAGGAATTAAGGCCACTTCATTTCAGTTTTTACTTTAAAGAGATATGCAAACAGAAAGCTTTTTGAGTAACTGGCCTGAAATTGTCTTGATAAAACAATTTATTAGAATAAATATGTATATAGAATTATTCTGGCCATTTAGCTATGTATGGGTAGTAATGAGCCACACATACTGTAGCAACTGGTTGGAAGTTTTAAGGTTCTAGGTAATTCATGTTAAGTGGAAATAAAGTAATTTCCGTGCTTACCCGTGCTATTCACAGAACTTATATCTCATATATGTGATTTCTTTGGCAAACATGAATATAACAAATGTGAAATGTGAGTAATACCTGTTGTAGCTCACTAAGAGCACAGTTTTGGTTGAGCTGGGGAATTATCTTAATTTCACAGCAGAAATCACAAAGTCAGGCATAATTTGGGTCAACAGTCACAAGGGCATCCATTAGACATATTCCTTTTCAATAGGCCATAACAAATTTTAGGAGTCAAAAACCAAAACCAACAAAAATTCTCAGAGGGTCAAACAAGCAGATATCTCCTCTGCAGGGCTGAGGCTACAAAGGTGAATTAGAGGAATGGAAAATGGTATAAAGGAGGCCTTCCCATCATTCCTTCCAGGCAAGTGCCGTTTGGTAATTAACCCACTTTCTGCTTAAACCTAATACTGAGAAGTGACAAGTGGTTCCTTCTAGAGAAACAAAACCTGGTAACCATTCCTTGCTGAAGAAAAAATTAGAATGAAACTGCTGTGTTAAGACCCTCATTTTATCATTTCTGAGGTGGACTCTTATAGCACCTTTAGTACATTCTAGACTTCCAGCTCTATGCCATGTGGTTAAGGGGGTGGGGGACTGGTAATAACACATATCGTGGGGCAACTGCATTAGGGACAAGCCTAGCAACTAGAAACAATGGATAAGTAAAAGCAGTTAATCTTAAGTGTTGCAGTCTGGGGTGAAAACAGCTTAATGGAACAAGAGCTTTACCGATAGTAATGTATATATTTCCTTACTGTCTGGACCTAACAAATTGTAAATATCTGATCAAAATATTGCACAACCACAGAATTCAACATTAAAGGAACACTATCCAGTGATAAGAAAACCTATTAAGGTGCAATTAGAGCTTTGGAGATAGGTTTAGATCTGGTTTCTGTATTTTTCTTAACTCAGAGATAGATCAATGTCAGATGGGCAGGGAACTAATATTTATTGTGAACTAATTATGGGGGGGGAACCTTTGCACTCATTAAATCTCACAGTAACCTGATGCAATGGACATGGTTCCAATCACAGATGAGAAAAATGAGGCTTTCAATGGGATAAGCTCAAATGCTAAAGTGCTCACTTGGCACGTGGAAGGTTCTGTTATTAAGTGGTACCTAAGTTTTCCTACATGTACTTCTTTGTGGGAAAGGTATTATGAACAAATGCCCAATGTCTGCCATTGTTTTATGTTAGGCTGTAAGCTCCATATGGGCAGGGCTGAGGCTGCTTTATACACGAGCAGACCTTGATTCAGTATTTGATGACTAGCCAAGTATCAACATGAATGACAGCAAGAGAGCAAGTACACAGCACAGAGGCTGGAATCACTGTGTTCTGTATTTCCCCACATTGCCAGGATGCTAGCATACAAAGACACACTGAAATTTCTATAGTGGCAAATGCAAACCTTCCATTCTACCCGTTCTTAGTTATAATAGTATTAACAAACACCACTGTTCCTAAAATTTGAATTGGAATTTGTGGGGGGAGAAAAAGAAAGCCAGGGTCACAAAAGTTTAGGAAGTGCTATAAATCCCACACTCCTACCCTACCCTTTGAAACCTGGTTAGCTTATACTTCCCCACACAAAGCTGACTATGGAGCCCTGCCCACCACTCTTCTCTGGGGAGGGGAGTAGACAGAGAATGTTTTTCAGCTAAGCTCACACACACCATGATTGGTCATTTAGAATGAATTCAAGCCAGCAAGGAAAGCAAATAAGAAGTGACAGTACTACCAGTGTGTTGCAGGCTGCCCCACCTCCTCTGTGTGTCTGACCCACCTCTGATCCTCAGTCTCAGGAGAGCCCCAAGTTCTCCTGAGTTTACCCCTGCCCCTCCCTGAAGCAAGCACAGGGCAGACAAATAAGGGAGGCTCTCTAAGAGGAGCATAAGTATGTTTGACAAGAAATCTGCTCAGGAACATGACAGCAGCTGTCACTGGTACATGAATCTCCTATCCCTAGTACACTCATTTCACCTGTATCTCATTTTTCCTTTATTTAGTTTTTCCTTTTTTTTTTTTTCTTAATGTAAACTTTATGCCCAACATGGGACTTGACTCAGGACCCTGAGATCAAGTGCTGCATGGTCTATTGACTCAGCCTGCCAGAGTCCCGCTCTTATTTTCCCTTTAAACAGCCACTTGTGGGGTAACCCATTTCTTTTAAATGCTAAAAGAACAATCCAGCCACACTAAGTTTTACACAAAGATTGCTTGCTGACACCCCATCAATCTGTGCCTATTTAACCAGGAAGGAGTCCTCTGGTTCTAGGTAAGACATGTAACAGATGAAGAAAACATCAGTACTCTAAGTAGTTACAGAATTGAGATGCTTAAAAAAAAAAAAAAAAAAAAGGCAAGAAAATGTCAGTTCAAAGTGGGCAGAAGAAAGGCTTTATTTCTTTACATTTGCTTCAGAAAATCCCTTTTAATAAAGCCGGTGGGAGAACTTAATTCTCTTCCCAGACCCAACTGCTAATCAATTCCCTAGGCCCCTTATATAAACAGCAGCAGTGGGTCTGACAGAGTTGGGTAATCTGGGACTATATCTGAACTGCTGTTTCATAACAAGGAGTCTACTTCTAGCTTCTCCATTTAAATTGAGATGGTGAAAGTATTTATCTGTCTACTGGCTCTGAGTAAATAACCTGAAAGGAAGGTGTTAAAATAGTACATCAGAAAGAGAGCAGGGACTGTAGCCATCTTCTGTGGTTGTTTTTCTGTTCTGTGGAACCTGATCAGAAGCCCTGGCAACACTGACTCAGTGCTTTAAAAACACTGGCAGGACCTTGATGACGGGGTGACTGTCATGGTTAAATACATAATCCGATGCAATGGAAACCATCTCCACCATTTGGCATTTATGATCACCTCTTTCAAAGGTTTATTATTCAAATATATATCCGTAATGGTCACAAATGTCTTAACTACAAAGGACTTTCAGTGTTATCCAGTTCAAATACCCCTTATCTGATAATTGAGAAAATTAAGGTCCACAGATGTTAAATGATTTGTCCAATGTCATTCAAACATGTACTACATCATCAAAAATAAAAAGATGAGGCAGAAGTTGGGAAAATTAGAAAAAGAATCCTAGAAATTAGGTTGGCTGGGTTATTTTATACACCTAAATAAATATTAGCATGTATTATAATTTTACAATTCAATAAAATTTCAGAATTTAGGTAGAAGTCAGTGAGCAGACTTATTAGTAAAATGGAAGCAGTGATTAGTGATTTTGTTGTTTTTTTCTTAAACAAAACACAACAAATGCTCACCACTGATATAAATGTTCTGACTAGAAGTGGAAATATTATGAAGAAACACTAATGATGGTTTGTAGGTTAAAGCTTCTCCTGCTTCTCTCCAGGCAAAATAGATTTTGTTTTTTCTCAGTCTACAAGAGGGTCCCAAAAGCTCATATTCCTGGGCGACTAGGCCAGGTGACTGTAGGAGCAGTCTTCATCCCCTTATACTGAGCTTGTGGCCCAATTCGGCTGCCAGAGGCCTGGCCTGGCCTTGTGCCACCACAGCCCCTCAGAGCGACTAGCATTATTCTCATTTGTCCTCCACTCAGGCCAACGCTGTGGACAGCAGCCTTGTTCTGCAGGTACTTCTAAGGTGGCAGAGGCGAGCTTCTGCTATCATTTCCTACGATACATTCAATTCTGAACTGAAGAATTTCTACTGTCTTAAGAAAATAACACAACTTGTTAAGAGGCCAAACCCAATACCATTTGATATTTGTTGATACCACCTATATGATACATAAAATGGAGAGGCAATCATTACTTCCTTTGTGGGGTGATTCTGAGATCTAGATGAGTAACTACATGTAAAGTGCTAACTAGTGTCTCTACGCAGCACGCACTCGAGAAGTACTGGGTCCTATTAGTATTCAAAGGTGAATGACTAGTATGCGAAAGAAATGAACGAATCAGTTTTGAGGTACTGAAAAAAACAGGAAGACACAAACTGAGCTGCCCCAAAGGAAAGAAACATGGTAAAGGACTAGCAAAGTATAAGATTAAAAGAAAAGGTCAAAATATACCATAATAAAGAAGAGTGAAAAAAAAATCAAAAACTGAAGTTTTGAATTCTGAGGTGAGGAGATGGAGGCAGTCCAGAGGAGAGCAATAAAAATAATGAAAGAGTTGGGATACAGGCCATCTTAAGAAAAGTTAAAAGGAGCTGGGGTTATTTGACCCAGAGAATAAAAGGCTGAGGAGGTTAATGACAAGATTTAAGACCAGAGAAGAACACTATACTGTGCTGGCGGGCCACCAGGGCACTGAGGACACAGCAGAGTGGAGCACACAGGCCGGCAGATATGACTGCAGGGCTCTGTAGGGCAGACATATGTGTGTGGAGAGGGAGGCCGGCTTGTCTGAGAATGGCATGGATGCAATGTGGTTCAAATTTAAACTTAGATAACCTCAAATTTTATGTAGTCACTCCTAAAAAATGTATGTAAGTTATCTGTAGTGCCTATAAGAAACCCTGCAAATTCTAAAGTTCCTTGAAGGGTATGTTTATGTGACTTTATGTGTTGAAAAGTTTGCTGTGTAACATGCTGTGCAGATAAGCTGTACCTGACCCTATCAAAACAAACAAACACACGAACAGATGGGACACCCAAGGATCATTCAATGGAAAGGTACAGGGATCACTGCTGATTTGCAAACTTTGGAATAAATCAAGCTGAAGTTTTTCAGCTAGTTCTACTAAGAGGGGAAAAAAATCATTTTGATAGCTTCAGTCTTCTATTCCTTTGTCAAACACATCAATTTGTCTCAATGTTTATAAATAGTGGTATTGGACAGAGTAGAAAAAAATACTTTCACAGTTCATACTTAATTTAAGTGTGCCAGATTTTGGATGTTTTTAAAACAATTTGAGATTTAGCCTACTACAGAGAAAGTTAATTAAGTTACTTGTGAGAATAAAGAGAAAGAAAGGAAGTTGGAGGTTGTTACCTCACTCAGCAGGAAAGGGAAGGTGAAAAATCTCACTGCTGGTTACTTACTGGGTTGGGAATGGGCCCCATGGGTACAGATACCTGGGGAAGCCATGAATTGTTGTTAAACCAAACTAAATGTATCTAAGCTAAGCACCAAGTCCCAGGAGCACTGGCTGTGTTCCAAAGAAATACTTATTAAAGACACCAGTGGAGCTTCGCAAAGCTGAATGTATGGTAGCTGGGTCAGCAATGGGAAAATACAGAAGTAAAATTTAACCAAACCATGGAACGATGTTGATTAAAGAATTTGGCATTCAAGAGACTCTTTTTGTATATACTTACATTTCCAAATTAATATTCATTCATCATTTATGTATGATGACTTATGTTATTAAACTGACCAAAGCCTCAAAGAGCTCTTCTTCACTCTTGATAATTCTCCCTATTACTGTTAATAGTCACTGTCAATCAACTCTTTAAAATTGTTACGGTCACTGCTCATAAAGAAGAGATTCATCTTGCTGGTCTGGTCCTACTTCCCTTCAATCTGATGGATATTTGTGTGAGCTGATGATAAAGATGGTGGGGATGGGGAAGACTCTTAATTAATGGACAGATGAGGATGAGAATCTATAAACAACATCACAACTGAGGTACCAAAAAGGCATCACCCTAATGCTTTTCTATAAGCACATTTTATATTTTGCAATAAAAATTCCTTGCGCAAAGATCCTCTGAAATTCTATTAATGGATTTTACTGTAAAAATAACCCTACAATGCAAAACAAGACCTATACTGTCCATCACTGAACATTACCCAGTGTCAAAGAATACACAACGGTACCAGTATTACAACCTCACACAGTAAAGTAACATGGCCAAATCCCAGTACTGTAAAATAATAACAAATAGCCAACAAAGGAGTCAGGATTTTCTACCTGTTTAATTTACTATCAGTGTAAAGAGAACAGATGATTTTTGACCATGTTATTCAAAATGTTCTAGAAGCTAATTCTATGTTAAAATTAAATTAATATTACCAATATTTACCTACAGTGGTCTTGAATTATTCCAATCATTCAGTGAGAAGGAGAACGATATCTATACAAACCTACATATGGTCCACCAGGTTTGATAACTTTTGTGCTTCGGTTGCGGGATTCCTCCTCTGCCTGGGTCATTCTTTCTCGTGTCATCTGATACGAGTCATTCGTTGCACACACTGTAATTTTATCTTGTATAAATCCCAGGCAATTGAGCTGGGAGGCTCCAGAGCTGTCAAGTAAGACAGTGGCTTTGTTAGAGATGTCCCTCATTTTGCACACTAAAGGCAAGTGAGAACTGTATAACCCTAAAATCAGCATTCAATTAATAGCTTTGCAATCTGGAAATAACTAATATTAATAATTTAAAGTGTTGAAATTTAAAATATTTAAATTTCTCTCCTTCATTTCGTATCACTTTTTTTCAAAATCTGAATAGAATGGGTAAAATGAACTACCAGAGACCAAATCTGTAAAATTCTGAAAAAACATTAGTATTTGTATTGAAGACCAGTGTCTCAATAAGCAGTGTAGTTCTATTTTTTAAAAAAGTTATCTACTACTGATACGAAATATGTTCAGTTTGCCTCTGTAGAAACCAGAATATGCCTGCTTTAAAACTAGATGACACAGACCTACTGTAATGCTTTTTATTTTCAATAAGATAATTAATTTTAAGACCAAAATATTGCCAAACATTAGGATTTCTTATTAGCCCAAAGATCCTAAACATTTGTAGACTTTGTATTTACTATTTTGTTAAATCTCTATAGAAGATGACCTATTTGTTTGGCAAATATTGAAGAAAATTCTGGACAAGAGGCTTTTGAAAAACTTTTAGTTAAAAAATCATAAATATTAACACTGGCTTCGAAGATGGTTCTGTTTCAAAGTATTATGGTAATATTAGGGGATCACGTTAACAGTTATCCTGGTATTTTAAAAAGAAATTACTATGGCCTTAAAACAGATTGGAATATAGAAGTAATGAAAATGTTGCTATAGATCTGATACTCTATTTCCAAGCTTATTTGGAAGTAGCTTTGTTATGATGTACAAATAGGATTAACAGAATTTTTATTTTATTATAAATTTATAATTTTAAATTTATAAGTTAAAATTATAAATTGCTAATAACTTTTCACATGCTATTTAAAAAAAACACAGTTCCTTCATTTCATAAATATTTATTAGGCAGGGACTACATGCCAGGTAACGTGTGAGGGACAGACAGAGACATGGACTAGACAGACGTGGTCCCTCCTTCCAGGAGCTCTCTGTCTAATGGGTGACAAGGATGAGCACACTGGGAATTATGATATAGTGTGATAGATGCCAGGGGGGCAGGGAACCCCAGGAAGGTACTTCATTAGGACTGTGGCCAAGGCAGAGGCTTTCTAGAGGGAGTGATGCCGTAGCTGATCTAGGAGGAAGACCGGAGAGGGAGGGGCAGGGATGACAGAAGTTTTCTGGGAGGATAACCAACCTGTCTGTGTGGGCCCAGGGGGAATCACAGAGGAAGTTTTCAGTTTGGTCAAAGAGAGGTGGAAAGGACAATTAGAGATGAGTCTGAAGAGGGCATGAGAAGTACATCATATAGGGCTTTGAAGGTCATAGCCTAGATTTTGGACTTTAACCCAAGAAAAACAGAGGCTGAAAACAGGGGAGAGAAAATATCTCATCTGTACTGTAAAAAGATCAATCTGGATGAAGAAAAAAGATTGGGAGGTAGGGGGCACAAAAGTGAATGCAGGAGACCAGTTAGGAGGCTACTGGAGGATTACTGGCAAGAAGTGAGAACTTGAACCAGTGTAGGGCAGTGTGAATGCAGAACAGTAAACAGAGTCCAGACATACTGAGGAGAGGCAGAATTGACAGGATCTGATAAGTAATTAGCCACAGGTAGAGACAGGGTACTAGGTGTGTGGAGCTGCCATTTATTGAGGCACTGGGGTAGAGCTACAAGACAGAAAGGGAGTTCAGTGTTGGACATGATGACTTTGAAGAAATAAGGTGAGGTCTCAGGAAGGAACCAACTGGGAGGAACACTAACAGTTAAAGTAAGCAAGAGGAAGATGAAAAGATGACCACAGGAGGCTGAAAAAGTATAGTTGAAGAGGTAGAGGGAAATTTGAAGAACAGTGTGTCATGGAAGCCACTAGAATAGAATGTTTCAAGAACCAGAGTCTTCAGTTATTAAATGCTGGCAACAAGTCTAGAACAATAAGGAACCAATAAGTATTCAATGGGTTCTTATTCAGTGGTTCAGGCCCTGTTAGGGGTGTATGTTTCTGCTGGATGGTGTGGAATGAAGTGACATTTCAGGCGGAGTGAGTGACAGGGTGGTTGTTTTTGCTCTTATTTTCTTTTTTATGAGACAGACTTGCACATATCTCAATGCTGAAAGGCCAGGGAAGGGAAGGGAAGGAGGGAGGAAGGTTTAACTCTCAGGCAAAGTGGGAAGGAGGAGGATAAATGAGAAGAAAAAACTACAGAATGAAGGTCTGGTGGCAGGAAGTTTGGATTTCAATATCTCCCACCGAATGTATTTATTAAGTAATTTACACAGTGAGAATAGGCTGAACCTATTACCAATCACAATGGAGTTACAGCTTATACCAAGTCAAGAAACAGATCATTACATGAAAACAAAGTAGAGCTAAACCCAGCAGGCCAGAAGAGGTACTCTCTTGTAGCACTGTCCACTCATCCCTTTTCAACTGAGTTACCTTAAATGTTTAAATACTTTGACATAGGCATGTAAACATTCCTAGAGTATTTCTCTAGCCTAGCTCACTGCTTCCTATAATAGAATGTGCATTACTCTTCAAGAGGCCTGTGAATGGAGAGAGTTAAGGAATTTTTGAAAGGTAATAATTTTGACTTTGGGATTTCCTCCATTTTAGATATGATTACAGTGAGGTTCAAGGAGATGTAAAAACAAAGAAAGGAGATTAGTTAGTATCTATTTTGTGAACATCTACTTAGAGCATTTAGTTTGAGCTCAGCCAGCATAGTAAGACTAGAAAAAGGGTATAAGGAAGCCTCTACTCTAAAGGAGCCTGCACAACTACAACAGAGACAAGATTCATGGGAAATATGAAAATTCAATTCAAAAGGAAAGTGGAGTGAGGTCATAAAAAAGTTTGCTTGTCAGGTTCAGAACTAAAAGTTTCAGGGCTTTTGTTTTCATAGTGGCAAATCTCAATTTATACCCATACAAGACCATTTTATAAAGCACCTTAAATCATACTTTTCTAGTTGGATCATACTTTAAAAATCATATTTAGATCATACTAATGTATTTGCCCCACTTTTTTCACAATAACTGTTTCATTTCTCTTGCTGAATCATATAGCATTTTGTAAGTGACTTTAATTCAATTCTCCAACAAGCAAGGTAGAAAGAAACACACAGGGTATTTATGTTCTGAGGGAGAAACCATATTACCTGTGATATTATCACTTGTTTTGAAGAGGGGAATGTTGCTCAGTAAAATTCCTAATGGGACATAGTTGAATTTGAGGTTAGAGTGTTCTCACTATAATAAAATAATTCTCTAAAGACAGGAATTATAGGTGATAGCACCACAATTAGAAATCAGTGTGCCTTGTGGTGTATAAAGGGCACTGGACTGGGAGAACCCAGTTCTCATTCAGTCTTGTCATCAACTACCCAGCAATGTAACTGTAGATCTGTCATCTGTGGAATGAAGGGGCTGAATGACACAATCACCCAGGGCCCTTAAACTTGATGGTTCTGTCATCTTTTGCAATGCTGTCCTATAGCACTTTCTGCAATCATGACAGTGTTCTTTATCTGTCCTGTGCACTATGATAGCCATGAGCCATGTGGCTGTTGAGCTATAATATGTGGTGAATGTGAGCAAAGAACTAAATTGCAAATTTTATTTCATTTTTATCAATTAAAATGTAAATAGCTACATATGGCCAGTAGCTATCACAGTGGACAGTAGAGATAGGTCTGTATAATCTATAACATATACAATTTATTCCACAGAAATTGTTTGGGGTGGTCAATTTTCAAATAGCAAAATTAACATAAACTCAGGGAAAATGGCATAATAAGATAGAATAGAAAGTTATTTAGTTACCCTAAGTGGGAAGAGAAATTTAGAACTCTTTCAGTGAAGTTTCTGATTTTGTATCTCTGCCTCCCATGCTCCCCTGGAACACAGCTTTCCTTTCCTCTCTCCCACGCACAGCAAGCGCTTAACACAGTTTCAAGTACTGCACAGATGAGAGATAGGCATGGATGATGTCCTGGGGCACTTTGGGCCAATTTCAATGTTCTCGGGATGTTGTGGGTTCTAAGGCCTTGTCTTTATCCATGGGCAGAACAAACTCCCCCTACTCAAGAGGCCTATTCTTTAATCAGAAACAACCACAGCAAAGAAGAGTCACACAAGTAGCTTATTGTTTACAGAAGACCTAAGTAGATAAGGGTTCCATGGTACCCTGGGATATGGGTGTATATTCTTGTCTTCCTCCCTGTCTCCCTCCTTTTAAAATTAGAAGTGACTGCTATACTGGGGTTAATTTCTAGTTTCCATTATGTTGCAACATAAAAAATTTTGAAAATCTATCTTGAAACAAGGCTTGCACAGGGAAGAAAGAAAAGGATATATATCTATTTTTTTCCTCCTTTACCCTTGAGTATACTATAAGCCACTCTTATTTAAATATAATGAATACAAACTTTAAAAAAATGCTTAAACTTGTCTTTAATTAAAAAATGTTTTATAGATAAAAAACTTATGCCTTAAAAATCCCCAAGAGCAATAATCTTAACATTTTTATGACTGGTATCCCAGTGACAAATATAATTTTTAGTACATAGGTGCTCAATATTTCTTAATAAATGAGCTCTATAATTCAATTCAATAAACATTTATGGAATGGCTATTATAGATTTTATTATTTAAAAAAAACTTTCAAAGAAAAAGTATTCTCCCTTCAGCATACCTTGAAATGTACTTACCTGGAAAATGTTTGCTGGATGCAGTCAAAGCTGCCCTGAGGGTTGTCCTTACCCACATTTGACAAATAGAAGTTAAAGGTATGCACTTCATTGGGGGGATCATTTTTAGGGATTTTGACAAGCTAAAGTGAGGGAAAAAGAGAAACACCTCAAATTATAAATTTGACATACCATGATCTGATGACTGACTTAACTGTTTTTCAAGTGACATTCATTTTATATGCAAGCCCTCTTGAGCATTTAAATTTATAGCATTTAAATCACCAAATCATTGAAGGAATCTAGCAAGTATGCCTATAACTCACCAGACTCTCATTCCAATTTTTCTACCCGTTAAGTGTTAGTAATCACTTTTGCTCAATAGTTTAAGAGGAACCCTCGTTTCAAACTAGAAAATGATTACAGTTCACAAGAAAGAGTTATTAGTGAATTTGCTAAACAGCTCTTCCTCTTTTGTGCTACAAGGTTCTGTCTTTGGCTGGCATGGCACTCTGCTGAATAGCTTCTAGATATTTAAATGGTCTCTGAGACAGAATCTACATTCCACTCTTTACCCTCTTATTATATGCACATTTCATTTCAATTCTTGCTTCTTTAGTAATATTTCTGAAGAACAACTAGCAGCATAAAACTAATGCCATAATTACATTCACACCAAAATGCAGATGGGTGTTTCTCCCTGCCCTAAGATTCTCTGACTCATGCTCATGTTTACCGAATAGGGTCAGCAGACTGGAGAGATGCTTCCATAGGGCACTCCAAAGCTGGGCCCCACACAACACTGTGGAAAAGGTAAATGTTTTTTATGCTCTTACTCAAGGTCTAATTTCTCTACTAGATGGGAAGCCCCATTAAGTGAAGGAATGGGGTTGCTCTCGATCAGTAAGCCCCTGTATTAGGCACATCATCCTGGAACATGGTAGGAACTCAGTAAACATCTGTGAACAAATGAACTGCAAACAACTGTCTTTAAAATGCGCCACCCTTCCCACCTCCTAAGACATTGGCTTTGCAGGGTCTACCATGGTGTTAAGTGATAATTAAAAAAGGATTCCTTGGCAAGAATGAATAAAAATGACTTCCTGCTCTCCAGCCTCCAAATACACACAGTCATAGCAATTTAGTAGACAAATTGGGAGGGAATGTTTTTCAATTCTCATTCTTTCCCCCCAAATCTGCCCTTTCCATTACAGTAGATTAAGACTCAGAACTAACTGGCTGCCAGAGAGATAGATGAGAGATATTCATGAATGTGCTAGTAAGATAAACATGTATAACTTCTGCTTGGCCCTGGAGGACACTGACACTACAGGCAATTCTGACTTGCTCACTCTAAAAGACTGCTAACTTTTGACCTACAGAAAAGAACCTGGACCTAACAATTCCACCCCCCACCTGCATGCTACAAAGAAAAAAAAAAAAAAGGTAAAGGTAAAAAGGGAGATAATTTGTAGTGTCTAGTGCATAGTAGACATGCAATAAATATTTGTTGAAGCAATGAATAAAATGACCTAAGCTGAAATCAAGAGTCAGATAGATGCCCAACTGACTGAGCTACCCAGGCACCCCAGATAAGTAAAAGCCCTAATGGGAGTTATAAAAAAGTACTTCTTTTGGAATGCCTCCTTTATTATTTTATTCAATGTTTATTTTTGAGAATGTGAGTGGGGGAGGGGGAAGGGGAGGACAGAAAATCTGAAGTGGGCTCTGCACTGACAGTAGAGAGCTTGATATGGGACTTGAACTCAGGAATCGTGAGATCATGACCTGAGCCAAGTTGGACAGTCAATCAACTGAGTGACCCAGGTGCCCCTGGAATGCTTATTTTAGATATCAAAAAAAAAAAAAAAAAAATTCTTAATTTACTAAGAACTCTCAAAATGTGAAAGGATCACTTCAGGATAAAGAAAATGAACCTTTATAGTGATGGTCTCTTGAGAATTCTGTTCCCCTAGTAAGTTCCAAAATCTTTGCTAGCAATCCATAACACTCAGAAAAGACTAGTTACAGTTTTCAACTTAAAAGAAAAGCATTCTTTTCTTTTATTCATACATATATCACACATGTAGGTAGATAAGGTTCTCAGGCTGCTAACTACCAGTGAAAAGCAAGTTTTGTCATCAGTTCTTTGTAAGAAAGGGAGCATGATGGAGAACGACAGAGATTCTCAACAACCTCTCCTAACCACTATTCCACTCTGTGGGTGTGTGTCTAAGTGAGCCCTGTGCAGATAGGGGCAGAGGCAGGTCTCAGGGCAAATCACATTCATTCTGGGTCCCAAAGGTAAATCCTGATGTATATCACAGTATTTTTTCCAGGTATGGAGTTGGGGTGTGGTTGGAAGTTAAGGAATGATGACGGAACACAGAGTTCTGAGTTCCTATGTCACCTTTCCTCAGTGGTTTTCAGAGCAGCAGAAATGCAGACGGTACACCCTGACTTAATCTCAGGCTTTTCCTGTAAGAGATCTGAGAGTGAGATGTTGTCAAGCAACATTTACATCTTTAAAATCTAAAAAGCTTAAATTACACTATCTAAAGATTTAGTATACCTAATTTCCTGAAGGTAGTACAAATTAGAAAACAAATTTTATTTGTATCAATAACTGCACTCTTGAGAATGAAATGGATGTACAAAGGGGCACTTAGGTTTATAGCTGGTAAGCCTGCATAAGGGTTTGGCCCACATGGGCAGTAAAGCAAGAGACTTAATGAAAAGAGCAGGTTGTATATGACAGTTAGGGCAGGTAGGGGGTGGATGAAATGGGAACTTCAGAATTACACTATGAGGACCTCAGAGTGGACCAGAGCCTGTGGTACTGTTCTGGAAGGCCACAGCCAAGGTGGGATTCAAAACCTTATGAAATCTAGAGCCATTTCAGAACTAGACTTTCAGGAGGACTTGGGGATACTCATCACTCCTGTCGCTGATACAGAGAAGCCTACTCCACAGCTTGTCTAGATAGTGAAACAGGAGTCAGCCGTTTCTTCCAGGTTACAAAGCATTTTCTTATAAACTGACCTTTGAATTTATGGACTATGAGGAAGGGCAGATGAATACGAAATGACTGTTACTGGGGGCCCTGGGGTTTGCTTCTGGGGACTGGGCTACCACCAAAGGAAAAGAAATACTGAGGTCTGATTTAGAAATAATCCTGGAAGAACATCCCTTCGTGTGATAGTAACTTCTCAATTTTAATTACAGTATTTTAGGCTTTTCCTGCAGGTCAGTGGGAATGCCATTATATTTAGGGACACATGAACTACTTGGAATTTTTAGCTAAATCCTTAAGAATGAAATATTACTTAAAAAGTATCAAAGACTATGCTTACAAACAGTTTCGTACTCAGGATAAAGAATATAAAATATACCACCATGTTCTGGGCAATTGGAAAAGTAGATTCTAGTTTTCATTCCAAAAATGAGGGGCTGAAAATCAAAGGCTTGGGACCACAATCCATAGCCCTCCTTCTAAACTCCAGTCTGTCTATGATAAAGAGCTACAAAAAAAGTTTCAGCAAACTTTCAGACATTTATAATTTACATAAACACTGTACACCAAGGTGTATAAGTCAAAACTTCTAATTATTCTGAGATACAAGCTCAGGCATATAGCAATGGAATACTGTCTAGAAGGTCATTTCAACATCAAGTCACAGACCTCCTATTTACAGAAAGACGTACAACAGTAGCACAATCTGCACACTGGTGCAAATTTCGCATACAAACATGCTAACATCTGCTTAAAAGCCATTGATACCTTTACTGCAGAGGTTTCTTACCCTTAAATCAAACACTTTCTACTCAATACTGGATTGAGGTACATGCCAGATTAAAAATGAGGCCATCAAAGTTTTTGTTTTGCATTCATTTAAAATGCTTTATTCTTGGGGCACGTGGGTGGCTTAGTCGGTTAAGCGTCCGACTTTCGCTTAGGTCATGATCTCACGGTTCGTGGGTTCGAGCCCCGCGTTGGGCTCTGTGCTGACTGCCAGCTCAGAGCCTGGAGCCTATTTCAGAGTCTGTGTCTCCCTCTCTCTCTGACCCTCCCCTGCTCACGCTGTCTGTCTCTCTCTCTTTCTCCTAGAAATAAATAAAAAAATAAATAAAAAAAATAAAATGCTTTATTCTTTTGTGGGAATTAAAAATGGTTTAAACTTACAGACCTCTTTAAAATTTAATATCCAACCTTTTCTGCTAAGGTGATTATAAAGGCTCAATAAGATGCTCATGAGCCAGCAGTAACACAGTTGGATATTACAGCTCTTGGTCTTTAAAGCACACCCATAGTTCTGGCAGGGCTTTGAGATCAGTTAGATGAGTTTTTTCATTTTATAGATTAGGAAAACAGAGACACTCAGTGATTACTCAAGATTATGACTATTTAAAATTGCAACCCCTGTACTCCTGACCTCCTGACCCTGCTCCATGTTTGCCTAAAACACTTGGCGACTGTACTATTTACAGATTCTGTTTACTGTCTTTCTCCTCGACCAGAAGAATATAGTCGTTGGAAGGACAGAGGCTTCACTCCATATATGTTTGGTGGATGAATGAAAATGCTGATTAATGTGTGAGCCAGGACTAGAACTGCAGTATCTGCTTTCTTTTCACCAATATTTGCAAAGTAGGCTGAAAATTTTCCTTACAAGAAAAAGGGGTTCTATCCTGAAATAAATTTGGGAAATGTCAGGTTAAATAAAGTGACTTTCTTTGCTGTAGGTCCTTTCCTACTGAGTAACACTTTTCCATCTGTAGAATCAACCTCCTCCATTTCTCTTGCATCTCAGGGGACTGGCTGGTCTCTTACTATATTACTAGTACATCTAATACTTTCCTATATATAACCTAATAAGTTTTAGCTTGGATTAAAAAAGTGTTACAAATATTTAACATTAGAATTCTCCATTGTTCTCAAATCCTCTTAATGAATCTGTGATTTCCTAAAAATCTAGAAAATTCAGTTTAGCTAGAGAAATGTATTTGCATGTACTGTTCCAGAGTTTGGGGGCAGAATGAATAATCTAGAATCAGAACAGAAAATAGAAACCTCAACCTGAAAGCCACAAGTCCTATTTTTCAAAGTAGAGCAGCAGTTATGACTTGAGGCCTAACATTATGGGTTTGGGGAGGGGAAAAAAAGCCTGTCTGATCAGCCCAGATGTGCAAACCTATGCCAGGGTGGATGTGGGGGAGCAGAGAGAGGAGAGTATCTTTCACCATCAATAGAAAAAGTTAGGTCTCAGGGAAGTCAGTAAGAACTAAATATTCCCACTGACAAGGAATAGCAGGGGTTGAAGAGGATCCCACACATACTGGATTGCATCTGAAATTCCCACATGATAGATAAAGAACTGAGGACAGTAGGACAAAATGCTAAATTTATCTAGCACAAAGAGAAATACTGGTAGTTATTCAAAAAATTTACGCCAGGTAGCAATTAATATGGATAATTCAGGAAAAAATAAATCCATTTATTTCTTGCATCCTCCTTCATCAAGATGTTATTATGAAAAAAAGTAAAGTAGAACAGTGTTCCCTATTTATTCTTCATATAGTTCCTTTACATCCAGTATTAGAATTTCTTAGAAAGTTCTCGATGAAAGGGTAGAGTAGGGCAATACTGAGCTTCCTTGTTTCTGTTACTTCAGCGGGATATAGTCTTATTAGAAAAATCATTTCTGAGAATTGCATTCTCATCTCTAATGTATTCTTATGGCCACCGTGGAGAAAACATCATTGATAGCAACATTTCAAAACTAATTTTAACTGGTTACAAGACGATGGTGGTTTGGATCAGGAGATGGGGAGGAGTGGAGGGATTCAGGATACATTCAAGTAGGTGAAGCAGGATTCCTAGAGCTACTGAGTGCGAGGAATGAAAAAAAGAGAGAAATCAAGAATGATACCAGGGTGTTTTCCCCCGGAAGAATGGCATTGATTGAGAGTATGAGTGTGCATGTTGTCTGTGTATGTGTATATGTACATACACATATATCTACACAGTACCTTGGATACGATGATGAATACCCTTAATAAAACCGAATTCATACTAGCTAAGTACACTGAAATACAATTAACCAATACTGGTTTCACCAGCAAAAAGAAGCTTCAAAGTGAGTTTTGCTATGACTCATTTTGTAGCTTCATGCTTGGAGGAGTCCAGGTGGCTGGGTATAGGAGGTTGGTACTTGGGTATTTCCAGGAAAAAAAAGTGGGGGGAAGGTGACAGTTACTCACAGGGGAAAGACACAAACAGCTGGTAGTAGAGTTACTGTATCAAGGAAAAGGTATACAGACTATGGAGCATAAAAGAATAGAAATTTGGATTTAAAAATGACTACAAAATTGAACAAATGCCAAAGAAGCTTTTAGAATAAAAGTGAGAGAACCTCTGAGAGAATCTGAAGATTTTTCAAATTTCATGGCTGGGCTAATCCACAAGTCTGTCTTTAGCAACAAAAATTAAAATGTCCCATTGAGTTCCATAACTCCTATCATAAAACTGCTTTTCATTTTCAAGTCCTTTCTAAAATTTAAGTATATTCTATAGAATCAAAGTGTATATTGAAAAGAATTCTCATCTTATCCCTAAATCTGTCCACCCTCCCATGCTGTTTATCTCCCAGGTAATAAACCACCATTATCTAGTTACTGAGGTTACTGGCATCTTAGGTAGTCAATCTTGATTCTTCTGTCACACCACCCCACACCCCTCAATATCCAGATAATCAAATATCATACTGCTTTCACTTCCTAAATGATCTCTCAAATATATGTCTTCATCTCCCTCCTCTGCTTTGGCTCAATATCACCTTTTACTTGGACTTGTCTTTTAGCCTCTATTTTTGTCTGTTTTCGATCTCCTTCTTTTCTGTTTGATTGGCAAAACTACCTTCATAAAATGCCGATCTGACCGGGTCATTTCCAAACATCATTTATTTCTTCATGAGTCTCTATTCCTATTTATCTACCACCCGGTATTAGCTCCTTAATAGGATATATGAGGTTCCTCCCAATAGACCTAGCCCTCACTCTCCACCTTGTATGGTATATCCCCACTTCTTGCCTAGGCTTGTGCTAACTTATCCTTTATTTAAGGTTCAGCTCAGGAGCCCTTCTCTCAGAGAACCTTTCCTTTCCCAGTGAGGTGAGTTTAAAACTCTTTTTCTGGGTCTCCACAGCCCCTTGGGGGCACCTTTAGTGCTGCCTTCACTACACCGCATGCTTAAGTACTTGTTCATATGTCTTCTTCCCCACCAGTTAGTTGTAGACAAAGACCATAATCTTACTTTCATATGTATCTGCAACAAAACAGATACTTAATAGATATTTTTGGATTTTTCTGAAGAAACTTGAGAGTAGATTACATTCATTCAGATGAAGCCTTATGCCAGGGATACTAAAAAATTAGAGACACATCTGAAGTAGATCACTTAAGAGTCTGTGGAACACCAGGGCTTCCCAGAACAGGCAAAAACAAATAACAAAATGAAAGGCAGGAAAAAAAAAGTTCCACACAGCTGTGCTGTGTGGTACAAACGTCAGGATGAGAAAATTTCTGACCTGTCTTGAGCTATGTTTAGCTCTGAAACCCAGACCAAGTGGCTGCCTGGGTTTGTGGAACTTAAATTTACATTATACATTTTTTTTTTTTTTTAAGAAAGTAGCTTCGTCTTTACTAAAACACCCACAAGAATACTCTGTCCTCACTCAATTCCATTTGAAAATGAGTGTTTTAAAAACCATTTTCCATTTTAAAGGATTTAGGGAGACTAAGTAATTCTAAGTTTAGTAATTCTCTTGGTCAAGTAGAAAGCAGAAGTTTACTTAAAAAACTGATTTGTTTCTTAGAAACAAAGTCCATCCTTGAATTCTACAGGGAGAAAAAAATTCTTAAATATAAATGTCAATTTCCTAATTCACTGTCAATCTTATCTTCATGCTCTCCTGGAGTCTTGAGGAAAGCACACTCTACATATGCCAGGAGGAACTGCTGCTGAATGTGAGTTAAGAACAGAATTCATGCATGGACATCAGCAACAGTTGTGTAAATTTAGGGGAGAGACTGGTACCTGACAGATGTAAATCCTCAAGATTAACATAAATTGCTTAAAGTGGCCTAGGCCCTAGATTTTGCAAAACACATGGTATTATCCCAAACCAATCAGAGTTACAACAAAAGCTCATTAAATTAGATAACATAAACAATATCAAAGTCTGGGGAGTATTTTCATATAGATTTGGAAGTATATTCAACTCTTAAATCTGTTTTTCAACACCGAAAGTAATCATACTTTTTTTTTCTTTTAAACCTACCAAATGCTTTTCCAAAATAAATCTTATAGAGAAACCTACTATGTATTACAAAGATTGTCAGCACTGGTCTCCTTGAGGAAAGCGATGGATGACAAGGGCCTGAAGCTGCTGAGGCAGCCACTGTGGTGACATCACAGAACCCCCAGGCTCTGGGGGACCCAAGACACAAAACCAAGGCTCTAAGCTAAGTAAAGAGAAATAGCAACAAAGATGCACAATACTTGGGGGCTATAATTTTATTAATTATATTTTAGTCACATGTTAAATGACACAAAAGAATACAAACAAAATATGAACTTCAATGTGCCATATTTTGATGAGAATTAGTGCCAAATAATTGAAGGACAACGGAGATAAAAAATGATGTTCTGCTGTGTTGTTCTCTTCTTTCCTTTTTAAAATATTTTCTTTGGGGGTGCCTGGGTGGCTCACTGGTTAAGCATCTTACTTCAGCTCAGGTCATGATCTCCCAGTTCATAGTTCAAACCCCACCATGTTGGGCCCTCCTTGGGATTCTCTCTCCATCTCTCTCTGCCCCTGTCCTGCCCTCTTCTCTCTCAAACAAAATAAATAAACTTAAATAAAATAAAATGCTTTATTATTGGATCTCTTTGTTGTTTCCAGTTCTAAGCTGGGTCTTACTCAGTAGTTTAAGAAAAGTGAGAACTCTTTTATATATGGAGGAAAAGAGAACAGTACAAACCGGCCATATCTAGTGTGCTATATATTCTGGAGATGCTGCCCAGTTTCTGATGTGGGCCTGGATTCTACCATCTGTGTTACCTTCAATAAATAACTTAACCTTATTCATCCCTTGTTTCCTCATCAGTAAAATGTGGATAATGAGATTATGCACCTAATCTGACTATTTGAAATCTAAAGAAATAACTCTCCTAAAGGTGCTTGGCACAATGTCCAGCCTATAGTATGTGCCTCAAAATGTTTGCTCTGGTGATATAAAGACACTATTGGGGAGATCCCACTGTGGTTTTCACTTCGTTCAAACACATACATAATGATGTGTTTGATTTTTTTTTTTAACGTTTATTCATTTTTGAGAGACAGAGCATGAGTGGGGGAGGAGCAGAGAGAGAGGGAGACACAGAATCTGAAGCAGACTCCAGGCTCTGAGCTGTCAGCGAAGAGCCTGATGCAGGGCTCGAACACACTGTCGTGAGATCATGACCTGAACCGAAGTCGGTCGCTTAACCGACTGAACCACCCAGACGCCCCTGATGTGTTTGATTTTTGAAGCAATGTTCACATGGCAAAGCACCAATGATAAGTGTCCTATGGCAAAAGTTGACAATATTTATTCTGAATCATTAGTATTTACAAAAGTAAGGGATTAGAAACCTTCAAGGTCAAACTTCAGTGTTAGCTTAAATAGAAGTTGAGAAAACTATCTGAGAAAACCACCAACCCAAAGGACTAGCAATATTTCTAAATATTTCAAACTCAAAGTACAGAGAAATTGGGTGCAAAAATGAATAGGCCACAAAAGGTATCCATGGAAGGCTGAAAAATTACAGATACCTGGTGCTAATCTAGAAGGGGAGCAAACACTTTTCCCAAGTGCCCTACCTATAAAAAAAAAAATACGCTGCCTTCAGAGCCCTAGGTAGTAGCTACAGCACAACAAAGAAACAAAGAAAACAGAATTAAGAGTTCTCATGAGGACCACAACTTTGTGACTTTGAAGCATTCAATCTTCATAAATGCAAACAATATTTTATAATTTGTAGGGATTTTTAGTGTCAAAGCTACAGGTAGTCCTAAAAATGAATAAAGCCTATGTACAATTTTAATCTTTATGGATGTCTTTCCAAACAAGTACCCTGAAAATATATTCCTGAGATAGGGTCTATTTCATAAAATTTATTTCTATTCAGTTTTCACACATCAATTTCACATGCTAATTTTCTTCAAGACCATAAAGGAAGTAAAATTATTTAGTTTAACATGTATAAAGCTATTGATATATACAGTGCATCAAGAGCTAATTAGAAACTGCAGTTCTAATTTCTAAGATTCATTTTTAAGGACAGTATGCTTGAGCTATTGGCAAAGCCATCAAATCTTTGCCTTTAAATAAAGGAATTATGTTATCAAAAAAAGGACAAAGGTTTACAGCTAATTACTGTATTTAAATAATTTATAGCACAAAACTGTTATTTAATTATCTTCTAGATGGTTATATGATTCTGCTAAGAGGCAGAATGACACACCACAGGTTTCTTTAGAACACTGAAACTATATCAAGTAGCAAAATATTTTATTCCCTTGCTAATAATTCACTGTACTGCCCCATAAAAAAAAAAAAAAAGCATGGGTTTCATGAAAAAAAGTATATAAGTAGGTTTCACGAAAAGTTTGTAATGTTCTTTTAAGGAAGATAGGCCTCTAAAATGAGGGTAAAAACTCAAAAACACTAAATTATTCGGACTGTCAACAATGGCAAAGAGAAACAGCAAAATTAGCAAAACAGATACAAAGTTAGAGAAACTGAGTAATTATTTTTAAAAGTTAGAGGAACAGAGTAGTTATTTCAAAGAAAGTCCTTGAATTCCCGAAATAAAAACTTCTCCCCACTATATGGGGAAAAATAAATAGTATCATTAAATGAGTAACTCAAAACCACTCCTAGCAATACCAGTGGAGACAGTAAAACATATGACACTATTTCAACTATGTCTTAAAATATTGCATTTTACTTGTGCCAGATATTATCAAGCAAATCACAATGTCAAGCACTTTTTAAACATTATCAAATGATTATTCTTGAAATTAAGAAAAACATGTATTCAGTATTGGTAAGGGAAAACAGCTTGCGACAGGTACTTTCAAACAGCTCTGGTAAAAAAATAGCAGCAGCCTTTTGGGGGTCGAAAGGAGCTTGGGGGAGCAGTATGGCAACAGTTATTAAAAATTTTAATAAACATTCATACCTTCTGACCTAGTAATTCCACATCTAGGAGTCTAACCTGAAGAAATCATTAGAAATGAAAATAAAGATTTACACAAATTGGTTATCAAGCCATTACTGTTATATAGAAGCTATATAAGTAATGGAGAATAGCTAAACAAATGTTAGTTTATCTATAAAATGAAACGTTAGGTAGCCATTTTAAAATTTTTTCAATGTTTTTATTATTTTTATTTTTGAGAGAGAGAGAGAGAAAGAAAATGTGAGTGGGGGAGGGGCAGAGAGAGAGGGAGACACAGAATCCAAAGCAGGCTCCAGGCTCTGAGCTGTCAGCAGAGAGCCAGATGTGGGGCTTGAACTCCTGAACCACAAGATCATGACCTGAGCCGAAGTCAGATGCTAAACTGACTGAGCCAACCAGGGGCCCCTAAGTAGATATTTAGAAGTAACTTTTCTGATTTTGTTACATAGGAAAATGCTCCTATGTTAAGAAAAAGTAGGATCTAAAAAAGTGGTAAATACACAGTGACTACAACTTTTAAAAACTTATGTCTGAATATGTGAAAAAAAAAAAAAAAAAGACTAGAAGATATCCAGCAACACTAGCTGGTTTTTATTGTCAGGACATGTATTCATTTTTGTCCTTGTATGTACCTTACATACAATTCTAAAATGTTCATTCATTTGTTTTTCAATTAAAAAACAATAAAGACTGCTTTAAAAATAATTAGATTTTAAGTTACCACTATGACATTTGCCCTTCATGAGTCAATCTCCTTAAATACTGTTTTTAAATTAAGAGGTTTTTTTTTTATAGAATTAGAAATTGTGAAATGTAAGACCATCCAAAATTAATCCTGGGTGCATAAGTATCTTATGCTTCAAGTTTTCTATGAAGGAACAAAACACTACCTTCCTTCAAAAAAAAAGACAAAGCAAAATACCAAGCCTCCCTAAAAGAAACTTTTGAACAGCTGAGGAAATGTGAAAAATGGAACGTCATTAAGCACCATCCCTCATTCCTAATCTGTGAAAACTGACTTGAATGAATTACCAACACAATTAAGAGAAAACTATAAAGCATTCAAAGAATTTAGTATTAATTAGTAGAGTATTACCATATTCATGAATATGGCTATGCCAATAAGATGTCCCCAATATTAATTTATTGAATGACATTAAACACTAAGGTGTTTAAGTATTAAAAGATTGCCCCTTTCCTATATGGCTGCTTTTAAGTACCAACCCTCTCATAATACTGTGGGCCCAATTCAGTTATCCTATTGCAGTTTTCTACTGCATTGTGAGTTTATTAAAAATGCCTAAGGATTTTATCTTCTTAAATTCAGCTGACTGCTACTTTTCATTCCCATAATTTGTCCTTTCTAGACAAGACCCATACCTAGGGCATGTCACAATACCGCTGCTCCAAAATGTCAACTGTTAACTCAGAAAGAAAAGTGGCCTTTCCTCCCATACCCTTGTTAACACCAATAAGTCTGCTTGCACTTCTTTCCAATGGGGAGAAAGATCACAGATGGGGAAAAAACTTTCTTTCTCCATTGATAGATGACAAAGCAACTCTATCAAGTTAGTTGACTAGCAAGATATTTAGCTGGTGTCCAGCTAGAGATAACTTCTTAAGACCTGCCTTCTGTATTTTCATTGTCAACCTGTTTTTTAAACCTTTAATATTCAGCCCTTCTCCTAGATTCTTTACATATTTAAACTTGGCATCTCAAAACATTTATGTTTAGAGAGTAATTGGGAAGTGCAGACAAACAAATATATATGTAAAAAAAGAAAAAAACCAACTCATAAATTACCAGCAATGACATTGTGGTGTAGAGCATTTCATATTTACTTTGTAGGTTTACATTTGTGTTTCTGTATTTTAAAAAATATTAGCATAATTATACATATGATATTTTATTACCTACTGGTTAATTAGGGAGATGAAATGACAACTTAAAAAGTTTCTTACCTAAATACATGGACAGTTTTGCCATTTACCGCTTACATATTTTCTTATACCCATTAGAAAAGTAATACAGCTTTTTAGATAGGTCTGGAATAACATGACCTATACTTTCTTTTTGGTATTTCATTCAAATTTTTTGTTGCTACCATAAATGAGATCATTTTTTACACTGAAATTCTAATTGCTAGCACTTAGGGAGGCCAGTGATTTTTTAAAAATTATATTTATCATTTATTGGGCATGTTTCATGTGCCAACACATTGCTAAGCTCTAACATTATAAAACTGTGGCCTATGTATTTTGTCTTTAGATGGGAGATATGGCCAAAGAAATGGTCCAACAAATAACAGGAATTTCAAAATCTGCAACTCATATACATGCCTTCCTACTAGCCTTCATACACAAACCTTCTCTGGTCCTATCTAATGCCAATTTCTCCTCTGAGCTCTTCAACCTACAGAGGGACACTGCTCTAAGCAAGTCTTTCTTGCTCTCCTACATTATCAACTTTTGCTTTCCACTGGATCATTCCCATCCACTTATAAATATCCTGTTCTTTCTTTGATTTCGAAAGAAATGTCTCTTCACTTGAGCCAGTCAATGGTTTTAAAAGTTACTTCTCAAGTGACTACTTTACTGGAAGAAATCCTTAAGTTTTTATAGTTTTTTACTTGGTGTACTTGGATTACCTGCAGATACTGGCAAACTTATCTATTATCCATAGCTTTTATTTCATTTTCTTTTCCATTACTGAGCATTCTCAGAACAATGTTAAAATGCAGAGAGAATAGTGGGCATGTGTACTTTATTGCTAACATTAATAAGGACATTTCTATTGTCTTATGACTAAGTGTGGTAATGGGCTATTAGTTTGATAAAGATATTTTTTATTGTCTTTCTATTCCCTGCTTACTTACTGCCTTAAATTTTAATTCAGATTTAATACTGAATTTTTATCAAATGCCCTTTGACATCTGTTGAAATAGTTCTGACTTTTCTCATGTAACCCTTGAAGATGGGTGTTAATGATCATTTTAAGGTTAATAATAATGAGAACAAACTTTATGTATTATTTGTTTCTATAAAATAATACAGCTTGAGAGTCATGAAGCTTGATGATAAAATGAATACCTATGAACTCACTGTCTACCTTAAATACAACATTAGCAATGATCTAACCATGTGCTCCACACATGTCTGCCTTTATCAGAGGTAACAACTACTCTTTTATGATGATCATTCCTTTTTTTGCTTTCAATAATTCTGTCACATGTATATTACTTATATACAACATATTAATTTTTCTTGCTATTGAGCTTTATAAACATGGTGTGATGCCATCTGCAGTCTTTTGTCCACTTGAGTTTTTCTATTGTAAACTCTGCCACTGAATCATTATGCAGTTCATCTCTATTAGTTTGCCATTATTCTTAATTGGTGTGAAGAAAATTTGGCAAAAGGAGCTTCAAATTCCCTAAATGTTAACAATGAAAAGTACCAACACACATAAGTATTCATAAGTTAACCAGTATTTTTAACAGTTGAAAAACCATAACTCTTTAAATAGAGCTTTGTACCAGAATTCCATCTGTAAATACACCTTTTTTTCTTCTTACTACTGAATTTTCAAGTAGAATTCAATCTTATGAAATGTCCTTTAGAGTTGTTTCTCAAAAACCCTTTTGTTCCATATTCTCAGATGCCACCGCCTCTTGGACAGCTCCATACTGACAGAACGAGGTATGGAATATTATCTCATGTACATCATGTCCCAAACTCCCCCCCGCCCCGTGCCTCAATCTGTTTTTTTTTTTTTTAATCTATTTCAGGTTTGTGTTATAGTCCCACCATCCCACCAAATACTCACCATAAATATGGAGCCATCCTTGACTCCTTCTTTATTTCCTTCCCAACTAAAAAGAATAACTAAGTCAGGTAGGTACTGGATATGCATGTTACAATATAAATCTGACTACACAGCTCCCTCGATAAAATTTTTAAAAAAGAGGATAATCTCTTGTTGTTTTTTTTTAAACCAAAGACATGTGACTCACATGACATTAATTTAGTGGACTGTGACTAGGGTTCTTTTAAAATGAAACTTTTGTTTTAAGTTAGGTGAATGCGTGTATCTGTAGTATAAAGGTTCATAATGTGAAATGTTTTTTCTTACCACTAATTGTTTCTGAATGTGTTTGAAAGCACTGACTGCAGTAGGTTCCACCCAGAAAATAATGAAAATTGTGAACCTTCTCCTGAGAACAGAATGTATACACACCTTTACATATGCATATTCTTATCATGTTCTTCATTATAGTGAACCTAGCTATCATAAGAAAGCCTAGAGGAAAAAATTTTAAAGTTATGATTTCCAGACCTCATCAGAGACTCTTAGGAAATTTTATAAATAAGAAGCATTGATCTCCAAGGTAAAATTAAAATTCTTTAAGAAGGTGGGAACATTTGATAAACCCGTTTACCACTTTGCTAATGCTGAACTAGAGGACTGAATAGCATTTTCTTTGATCAGCCAACTCCTGGTAATCCTTCAAAGCCCAGTTCAAAGATCACTTCTCTGAGATCTTCCTGACTATTGCTCTTCCTCTTGTTAGTTGGGGAGGTACTCAACAAATGTTTATATGAATGTGAGAATGAGTAAAATGCTTAGTAAACATTTATTATAGGCAGGTGAGGATCACTGAAGTGATGAGAATAGGCTCTGGAATCAGATGCTAGAGTGGACCGTAGGCTCCTTTACTCACTAATTGTGTCAACTTCAAAAACTAACTTCAGAGCCCTGGTATATATACACACCACCAAAATGAAAGTATCTGTTTCACAGCACTCCTGTGATGATTAAATTGGAGTAATATATGTAAAGTGCTTAGTATAGAGTACTTAGCACTAAATATTTATTGTAATAAATATTTAATTTTAACTGTAATTATTGAAAAATAATTGGAATCTATAAACAAAATAATTGAATGGATAACTTGAGCATTTATACTGAAAAGCGTATAAATTGTAGGTAGACTGGTTAGAGAAATTTGAGAATTCTTAGCCTGATAAGGGCATATTCATTAGCCTCAAGGCATACCTGTGGACTTTGGAAGTCTAAGTCAGGAAAACTTCTAAAATTGTTTTCAAAACACGATACTTTTATAAGTAAAGGTTTTTAGCTTAAAAACAAATTTGAGGACATTTTAATTTCATACTTTTGTTCCTTCTATATTAATTTTTTTTAAGTTTATTTATTTTGAGAGGCAGAGTGAGAGAGTGCATGCACAAGTGGGGGAGGGGCAGAGAGAGAGAGAGAGAGAGAGAGAGAGAGAGAGAGAGAGAGAGACTATGTAGGATTCGATCTCAAGAACCATGAAGTCAAGGCCTGAGCCAAAATCAAGAATCAGATGCCTAACAGACTGAGCCACCCAAGTGCCCCTGTTCCAGTTTAAATCACTATTCAAGAATGGTTATAAAAATATACCCTTCCCTGTAAATTCTCCAGATTATCTAACATAAGGAGCTAACCAAGGAAGCTAGTCAAGGGTGGGGTCAGAAAACTCTTGAAGAGATTTTATTTAGATAAAATCTTATCACAGAACACACAGACACTCTAAATACTTCCACTTCACTGCTGTAATTCATTGAATCTACAATGCCAGCAATTTTAAGACTTTATGATTTTATGTGCCACCACATAATATAAAATGCTGACAAACTTTGACACAATACTATGACGCCAATGAGATGCATTCCAATTCCAAAGACATTAAATGTTAAAAAGAAAATCTCAAAACATTGTTTGAAATAAGATCTAGGGCTTAGACATATTGTGCTAAGTTGTTTTTCTTGCTTATTTAAATTCCTACTTTTTAAAAATAAAGCTCTTATAAGCTCATCTTGTGTGCCTAGAATAGCGTCTTGAACATAGTAAGAGGTCAAAAGATATTTAACTAATGCTCATGGTTCATTTTTCGGGGTGGTTTAGCTATAAGAACCACAAGGTGTTATAGAATGGCAAAATATTATTTTCCAAGCTTAAATAAGTGAGTGCTATTCTTTAATTTTTTTTTAATGTTTATTCATTTTTGAGAGATGGAGACAGAGACAGAGCGTTAAATGGGGGAGGGGCAGAGGAAGACAGAAACAGAATCCAAAGCAGGTTCCAGGCTCTGGGATGTCAACTCAGAGCCTGACATGGGGCTTGAACCTACGAACTGTGATATCATGGCCAGAGTAGAAGTCGGATGCTTAACCAACCGAGCGAGCACTCAGGTGCCCCAAGTGAGTGCTATTAAAAGTGGCAATTTCTGTAACATAGGTGACTCAATTGCACAAGTTTCAGTTTTTGGTGGGAAACAAAAAGGCAAAGCCATCAGTGGCAGATTTTCTTGACAAATAGATGATGTCATTTAGGAACAAGAGCTGGCATTTCAAAGTCCTATTTACCTTTGTCTACACAGTATCTACTGTGCTGCCTGGTACACAGTGAGTATTCATAAATGCTTGTTGAATGTAGACAGTAAGCTTAACTCACTGCTAAGAATGCAATTTATGGTATTTGTGGCTGCTTCAGATTTCAATCATAGTTCCAATTGCTGCTTTCCAAAGTGACTGCAGTTTGGTGAAGGACAGAGCAAAATGCCTTCATTCCTGTTTGTCATCATATTTTGGGAGGCTTTCCTGTTATAGCCCACACTGGAGTCTGTGTGAGGGTGTGGTAAGCAAGCACTTTGCGATAGCTTCTCACGTACCACAAACAAAGTCAAAGTCATCTTCCCACCCTCTGCCATCCTGCATTCTTCCAGGGCAGGGGATGAGCGTGGCCCCTGGTGCCTGTAGTGTTTCCTAGCCAAGGTGTGAAGAACGGATGGTGAACTTAGCTCACTGCTCTAGTTCTTATCTAAAAGACAAAGAGGGCAGAGGTGTGGCAGCATAAAATATACAAATTGGTCAAGTTACTATAGCTTTAAACGGTGTACGATTCAATTACTGTTTGAGATAAAATGAGTTTCTACAATGTCAGCCCGTACTCCTGGTGAAATGAGATTTTACATAGGTATAAATTTTATGTCATATATGATATATATAATTATAATGTTACATATAATATAATCTCAGATATATATGGAACTTAGATATTTCTTTCAAATTAAATTATTTACTTTTATATTAATGTATCAGTAAATTAACACATAAATAGTTATAATTCAATGCAAATATTAAAATGTTATCTATTCATGTCAACCACTGTAATATTAAAAGATTAAAGCACAACTGCCATTACAGAAAGATATAATTTTAACATCCTTCTAGTATTAATTACACTCAGAGCTGAGTGTATAAAGGTAGTTGTTAGTCAGCAACCTTTGAGCAGACTGACTAAACACAACCATTGGCAAAATCAGTGAGCTAGCCAAACCAAAAACAGCAGGGGAAAGCAGTCAGAGTACAGGCATATCATCTAAGAAGGAATGGCAGTGTTGGGGATTTATTTTTATCTCTGCTGCTGTTTCAAAGGGATAGTTATCTTTGCTTCTCAGGTATCAAGTATGTTAGAGAAGGTAGTCTGCAGAAAGCATCTGTAGGTGGGTTGAAATTGCCTACTAATTTCAAATACTGTATAATTTAGTTTTTCAGACCTGATCTTCTCCCCAGCCCCGCAAAGGAAAATAAGCGATTGACAAAATATTTCTGAATGCTTACAAGAAAAATACAACCCTGTGTTCTTTAGAGTTAATGACTCTACTGCTAGAGTTTTATAGCATTATTCAAGTCTTTTAAGTTAGCAGTCAAATGCTGATTTAATCTTCAGAAGGTCACAGTGCCTTTTGTAAGACATACATTTAAAACTTGTTTGGCTGGCTATTCCTTGTTCATTCCTGGAAACGCATGTGTAACTCACTATTTTACAGGAGACACTACATGGTACTTACAGAAAATATTTTCTATTTTCAGGTGTCTTCTTAAACATAATTTCTAAATTATATATGCAAACGAATTTCCATTTTCTAAAGGCTCTGGGACTGCTGATTCTCAAGTAACCAATCAAACTGGAAAATTTTGGAACAAAATTCTCAAAACAAACAGTCAAGTCTGGAAAATTCTATTTACTCTGACAAAGTTAACATTATTTCTCACTGCCCTGGGGTAATCATTCCCTGGACATGAGTTCCTGAGGCTGCAGGCAAATGCACTCTGCAAAGCCACCAAAGGCCCACGGGATGTGGCCATTATTTGCCACTGAAAACCTTGCCATTTCAGTTTTTATCTGAATGATACCACATATTTACGTTTTTATGTCGGTGTACACAGATTTTACTAGGCCCTCAGGAATTTTACATACCTATCACCAGGATGTAATATTTTGCATTTATGGAAATCTTTGTTTAAAATGCTGATTCATACCAATCAGAAATACACACATAAGCCTCGTCAGAAATATACACTAAGCCTTGTTCCCAACAGTCCCATATATATATAGAAGTTCTGAATGGAAGGTTCTGGATAAGCCCTGCACTATTAATTCTTTCCTGAGTATTAGTCTGTATGTGTTTGTCAGACTCAGTTCCCTGAGGGTAGAACCCATGTCTTATACATCCCTGTATCTTTGCACATTACACACTTAGCAAAGTAGTTGGCACCAGTAAGGACCGAAAGAATATGCAATAATAAATAGAACAAACCTTTTAGCACGACCATTGATTAGAAATGTATTTAACATTAGGTTAGTCACTGCATCAGTGACAACTGCCGTCACTTGAAAATCATGAGCCCAGTTGCTTCTGGTGCCTCTCCTCTTCAAAGCTGTACAGTGTACTGGGGAGGACTTGCCCCTGATGGTGTCAAGACCTGCGCTGTAACTACAGCTCTGTGCCCATTGTGTTTTTACACAAAAAACTTTCGGCAAACATAAAAATACAGAGTGTAGAGTTTAAGATTTCTCTGGAACAAACAGTTTTGGAAAGTTTTCACCAGCTACATTTTCAGAATGTAGTTAAAATACAAGAGGTAGAACTGTATATCTATAAAAATACAAATTATGTGTATCAAAGCTTACCTGACAATCAAGAGATGGCTTTTGGAAACCAAGTACATTATACCAACACACCTCTCTGAACGTTATATCTTAAACACCTTATTACAAAAGCCCATGTGAATCTTTCCAGCTACCTTTTCCGTTCAATTAGAATGATCTATAGAAATTTATAATCCTAATAAACCTTTAGTTATGAGAATCCTCGGTGTCATTAGACCTGTGAGGATAATTGGTTGACCCCGTACCCTTCAGAATCCACAAGGCATTTTTTTCAGCTGCTGATATTTAGGAGTTTAGAAATCTTACTCAGCTGCTGCCATAGATATTTCCTCATCTTTCTGAATCCAGAAAATGCCTTCAATAACCACTCAGTTTACTGAGCACCCTCTTCCACTAAGAGAAGGGGATAAGATGACTTGTGAAAGACACAATTTACCTTTTTTATGATATAAAAGCTACAGGCCAACTGCAGTGATAAAAATCTAGGTAGTCAAAAGTTCTCAGCATTTTCACTCCTTAACAGCATACTGCTATAGTTTGTTTAATGTTCCAGGATACATTTATTTAGAGGAAAATTCAACCTTAGAGAACATGTTCAGGCACCAAAATAAATATGCTTAAAAGCTAACCTGCCAAGACCTAAATTCTGACCTTCTAAAGACATTACTGAGGAAAGAAAAATCCTATAATTAGTAACAAGGAACAGCAATAGCCACACAGTGCTAAGCATCAGGGAAATGAATTACTCTTAACACTAAATGTTCACTTTTGAAATGATATTTTTTTAATAGTACTTCAGATATGTTTCAAATATGCTTACATATGACACTATCATGATAGTTAACGTCTATTTTCAATCACATTTGATGTAAAAAGACTATAAATTTCTTGGATTTGCCAAATCCTTTCTAGGAAGACTTTAAAGTTTTTGAAACACTATGTTAAAAGGTGACTAAAATTTTGCATTAAGAAAAACTATCTTTTGTGGGAGATTAAATTTAAACCTTCTTAAAAGTTTTAAACATTTTCCACATAGGAAAACTGCAAGCATACTTCCTCACAGCTTTTAAAACAATCAGCACAGGCAATGTTAAATTATCATGGCTCTCGAGAATAACAGAGGAGCACTGTACATAAGACCCTCACATTTGTGGCTCTGCGTACTCCCTGTGGGCTGTGCCAACCCACTCTCTCCCCTGTAATGACTCTTTGTTTTTACTAAGTCCCAAAAGGCTGGTGAGAGCTCTGCAAAGAGAAGGGGGGAAGGGTGGATGGAATGCAGCTGCAGGCTCAGAAACAATGCTGAGTCCATATATTTTGTTCCCAGTTAGAATAATAAAAAGGGGGCTGCGGGTGGAGGTGGAGGGGTAGAGGAGACAGAAAGCAAAGTAAGCAAGGTAGGGCCAAGTATTCCACTGCTCTCAGTCTACACCCTCCTGCACCGTCCCCCTCCCCATTCCAATAACCATTCTATTTGGATGAAAAAATTTATCTGTTAAAATTCAAATACCCATTAAGATTTAAATCTATCAGTCATTTACATCTAAGTTATCTTTATCAGTGAGCTACACCCAGGCAAGGAATGGAGTAAGGAGAGAGAATGGAGCTAGCGAAGATACACTGGGGAAGCCTGGACACGCGAGACAGGAAAGCTTGGGGGAAGCAGGTGGGAGAATTAAGAAAAGGACTTCCAAGTTGTCAAATATAAATAGCCAGCTTTACAATAATGCCTGGGGCCTTTCATGGGCAACTGGTACGCCAGAAAAACAAACAAAAAACAAACATTCTTTCTAAGACTGCTAAAAGCTGTATGTGCCTGAATCAAGAGTTTGGAAGGCTGTACGTGTTGGTTCCTCATTATTCAGTCTAACTTGATGCTTTCCTCCTAAGAAAATGTTCTTCTCTGCATTTCCCTGGTCTTCATGTCCTAACTGGGAGAAGAGAGAATTAAGGGAAGAGGCTGATCCCAAATAAGGTAACAGCTGCTAGTGAGGGAAAAGCAGCTCAAACCTTACTCTCCTCTCCCAGGTCTTGCCCTCTCATCTCAGATAACCCTTTATCTGAAAATCCTTGGATCCCTCCAGGGCTCACAGACTCAGGCTAGCCTCTGCAACACCCTTTCAGATATTGATGCCATTAAATTTTGTGAGAAAACTTAAGAAACTTTAAGTAAACAACCAAAACTAAAACCTCAAAAATAGAGTCAGCAGGTGCTAAAGACTACCTGTGAAGCTATAAAACGAAATTTAGAAGAATGCTTGTAACAGTTAGGATCCCATTCATGAATACTCAGTTACTAGGCCGAGAAAAAAAAAGGACTTCATTGTAAAGCTATCATGTAGAAGCAAAGCTCTGACATCCACACACAAACATCTCCTTCAAGTTAGCATTATTTAGAAGTACTCTTAGCTGGTATTGAATGATAGAATTAATCTCTTGACTCTTGAAATGTTTTCAAGTTATAATGTTGAGAAAGACTGTATTTATATTGAATTTTTGCATTTTGTGACGAACAAAAATTCACAAATGTAGATTTACAATCTATTTATAAATGTAGGAATATAATCACTCTCCCTCGCTTGAGGCTTTTTTTCCTATAGTCTAAAATCCATTTACAGATATTCCAAATTTCCATACTATAGTCAATATACAGATATGCAAATTCAGAAATACATATTAATTTAAGGGAAGGAATGATGGAGTCTTTATTAGTATTAGATATTAAAAGCAGTAATTTTAAAATAATGCTGACACCAGTCCCAAAGTTTATCATGCAATATAAACACAAAATTCATAGATATATTTTATTAGGAGTAACCATTTATTATGCTTTTAAATGCAGCAATAAAAGAGACACAATACTTTGCTTATTCTGTGCATTGGAAAAACTCAATTTTCTTTATACATTTCATTTCTTAGTATGTACAATCAAAGAAATTAAGTCTACAGACAGCAAAAGTTCACTAAAATCATATAATCATAACTTGCCTGAAATTAATTCCTCCTTATGTTTGCTTAATTGTAGTAAAAAAAATTCTCATAATACTGGCATGTGTTAGACTTCAAAAAAAGGTAAAAAATGAAATTATTCATAACTTAGGGGGAAAACTACTCTCAATAATTATCTCTGAATTATTTTTTATTTTATTAAAAAAACTTTTTTACATTTATTTATTTTTGAGAGACAGAGAAAGATTACAAAAGTAGGGGAGGGGCAGAGAAAATAAGACACAGACTCTGAAGCAGGCCCCAGGCTCTGAGCTGTCAGCACAGAGCCCAAACCAGGGCTTGAACCCATGAACTGTGAGATCATGACCTGAGCCGAAGTCAGACGCTTAACCGACTGAGCCACCCAGGTGCATTTCTGAATTATTTTTTAAATAAATCAAGAAAAGATAATTCAAGTGTATTAAAGGTGTTAGAAACTTACATTTAGTCATATAGTTCACAAAATATGAGTGATCTTATATTAAGAGGCACAAGTGAAAACAAATTTTAAGAGTTTCAATATAATAGTATGTAAGAAGACTATTAGATTTTCTTGCTAAATCAGTAAGAGTACTCACCCCTTGGAGCCCTTGGAACTGAATGGAAGGTCGAAAAGGAATTAAATTCTATTAAAAGAAACATAAGAAAAAACAGGTCAATCTCGGTTATGGTGTCACAGAACTAAATGTTTTTATCTTAAATCTGTGTATCTGGTCAGTGCTATAGTCTATGAAAGTATCTTTTCAGTATATACTTAGTTTACATATCATCATATTAAAATGCCTTAATGAACGATACCACACACACTGTTGACATTTCTGTGAATCATACAACCACAGGTATATTTTGGCAGTGCAGTCAGGTTTTTTAAAGTGACTGACACAATTTGGCAAAAAATGAGGAGTATACTAACTCAATTTTATATTAAAAAAATAACTTGCTTAGTTTCTTTCTAGATATGTTCTAAAAAGGGGTAATGAGAGGGAAGAGCTAATTGGTAGACCTTTATAAAACTCTAACCAGATGCTATAAATATAAAAGTAAAAGTATTTGATAATGAACTGTGGTTCCTAGGTTCTCACATTTTACCAGAGGTTAGTTTCTAGTTGAGGGTCAAACAGATGACCATTTTTCTCACAAGATTTTCATCAGTAGAATATAATTTCTAGAACAATGTTTTGTTTTATTACAAGCTTTGTCCTCATAATTTTTTAATATTTTATCATAGTTATGTACCTAGAAGAAATGCGATAATTGTGAATATCTGCAATAGTCTCAGGCATGATTACCTGTATCTAAAGTCACCAGTATGTTTCTCTATTGGAATGGTTTTCCAAACTCCTTTGAGGCTAGTTGTAATTTCCTCCCTGACTCTTTGCAACCCAGAAGTGGTCTTCAGCTCACCACTGGAATTTAAAATAGTCTATCAATTTCATTAATTCTTCTTGGTCAAACAAATACTACTCTCAGTTTTCAAATTACTCACTTCTCCTTTAGAGATCACAGTTTCCTTACATGTCCTCCTGGCTTTTTTATCATGTCTTTCATTTCAAAAGCCAGTACTCTTTGCCCTCCTCTTTCTACATCCATTCTCCTTCCTGGAGGCTCACCTCACCTGTTGGGTGATGACTCTGAATCTCTATTCCTCAGTTCCCTTCTCTCTATAGCCTAGTAATTATCACTGCCCAGGGACATTTTGTATTGGAAACTCTTGACAGCAACACTGGCAAACCAAACTAACTTCCTTTCCCTTCCCCTCCCTCAACCAAAATGGCACCTCTTTCCTACTTTTCTGGCAAGGGTACTTCTATCTTTTTGGTTCTCTGGGTTCAAAACGTTAAATTTAATTTCTAGTCTCTTTTCCCTTACCTCTAATCATATGCTATTAGAGGTTATTAACTGCTAGAATTATAGAATTCTGAATCATAGATAATACAGTCAAGGCCTATCCCCCCGGCCCTCTGTCCCATTGATAACTAAACTGGGGCACCAGAACCCAGGACTCAGTCCTATTTTGCCATGCTGTTTTTCTTCTACTACCTTGTGCTCTACACGCATCTGCTATGGGAGATTCAAGAGCGTGAAGGCCAGAGTTCACAATTTAGTTGGGGAACACATAAGAATGATTAAATAATAGGCTAAGTACTACTAAGAATTCTCAAATAGTTGAAAAGAATATGGGTTAGAAGAAATACTAGAAAAGACAAAGGGCTTAAGGAAAAGATGAATATTAGTAGCGATTTTGAAAAAACAAACTTCAGGGAAATGGAGCGTCCTGAGCAAAAAAGCAAGGACACAGGAATGGATATTGTGCAAGCAAAGGGTCTGTGTGTATACAGGGTTCTTTCACACTTGAAATACAATACAAATGATGAGAAGTGGACCTGCCTCATCTTTCCTTGACCTCAAAATTGTCTTCAGTTTTAGCTTCTATACACTACAGAATAAATACGACAGTAATTTAAATTTCAGATCTCAGGATTTCAAAAGGTTTATTACCCTGTGAAATAACCCTGCCCTAATCTCCTCTATTACTCCCTCAGGGATGGTCTTTAAGTCTTGCCTTTGACAAGATAAACAATTGGAGGGGCTTCTAATTTTTGGAATAACAAAGTGAGTTGCTGAAAGAAGTGTTTCAGGGACAGCAGCTCTTTCCCTCATGTGTAAGAAAGAGTGAGAGAGATGGATTGAGGCTAAGGAAAAAGATTAGACATCAGCTCCAGGGGATGCTTTATTTAGAAATACTCCAGCGATAAAGGCCTAAATTAGTATGACTTCATCCAGAGCAAACAGGAGATGGTGCAAAGAGCAGACTTTCCCAAGGTAGAATGATAAAATGTGCTGAAAGCTTGAATATCAGGTGCCTAAAGAAAATGAAGCAAAGGTGGCTTTAGGGCTCTGAATCATCATCTCTGGCCAGTCAGCCCCAAACTCCCTCAAATTAGGCTCTTAGTCTCTGCTGTGAAAATCCCTGGACTGTTTCAGGCCCCTATCACTGAGCACCTAGACAAAGGCCTTCCTTCAATTCCTTCCAAATGCTGAGAGCAGAAGCTCTCTAGGATACCATCTGAGCATGGCACACAGGCCGCAGCGGGTTCCTTCTCAGTGGGCTCTAGCAAAGCAAAGCAAACTCCTCCACTTGCAAAACAGACCTCCCATCTACAGGACCAACCAATTTCCTCTTCCACTTCCTCTCAACTGTGCCTCAGGTATTTTCCTCTTTTTCTTCTTTTAAGATTTTTTGTTTTAAGTAATCTTTACACCCAATGTGGGGTTTGAACTTACAACCCCGAGATCAAGAGTCACATGCTGCACTGACCAGGCCAGCCAGGAGCCTCTTCCTCTGTATTGTTACTTCCTTCCCTTCCTTCAAGATGGCATGCCGTCCCAAACACTGTTTTGTCAATCCATAGTAATAACTTAGTTAACATTCAAGTTTCAGATTAATTTCTTTAGCTAGGCGTTCCTTTGGATAAATCAGGAATCAAAGACTCAATGTGTTTAAGGACCCAAGGCAGGTAAACGTGGAAGAGACCGATGAAAAGAAAAAAGGAGTGGCAAGTACTTGGAGAAAAAAATGCCCAACTCAGAAAGGATTCAAATTTTAAAATGTTAGACCTTTTCCAACCAAACCAAACACTGATGCCACCATTTTGCTAACTCTGAAATATGCCCACTTTCAGTTACCTCTCATAACCTGTTGTTTTTCCAGATGCCTGTGTCTAGTAGGGTTCTAGTACTCTGGGGGTGTACTTTTTCACGGGTTGCTTTACTGCTAGTTGTTATGACACAGAGGAGTCTAACACATATTTAACTTACAAGTATTTATCTACATTATGCTCTGCTAAAAAAAAAAATCTATTGTAAAATCATTTTGGCCATGTTCTCTTTATACTACTTTATAATAGTATACTATTATATACATATATTTTACAGGTTACTATTCATGATTATATACATAACACAATCACACTTTATACCCATTTGGGAACTTTCAAGAGTAATTTTGACTTTAACCAGTTATTGTTTCAGGACTTGAATTTAGAACCTAATCTCCTGACATACTTCTGGTTCTATCTGTATTGCTCGATTCCTCAACAGAAGTAACTTTCATTTAGTTTTGTAATGCATAGTGCATTTTTTATGTCCATTGTCTCAAGTAAGCCTCCTAAAATCAGCCCTGTGTGGTAAAAAGACATCATTATTACCCATTTCAGAGGGAGATAAATGAGTCTCTAACAGGTAAAGGACACTGCCCATGAACACCAAGCTAGTGATTAGCAAAGCTGGACTTCAAAGCCAGTCCTCTGAATCCTAAACACAGAACACTTTCCTTTTCTTCTCTTGTCTCTGTTAACAGGTTACCGTCCAGTGCTGAACATTTAAAAATTCTTAAATGGTCATTCAGTTCTGGCAATTTTGTTTCCAAGGAAAATGAATTTTATAAAATCATTACAATTTCCAAACTTCAGTTTCTGAATAAAAACTAAACAATAATACTTTTTTGCTATAAGGAACATGTATAATAAAGGAATGTATATAAATATGTGTTACCATTTTTCATTTAGAAAGTGATAAAACCCTCATCAATGGAACAGTTATGGGTGCTTATCCAAATAGGACAAACTAAGATAACTGTTACTGAAAAACTCATTTAAGATTATCCAACAACCCAAAAGACAAAAATACATAAAAGAAATGCCAATGCATTATTGATTTTAATCCTGATTGCAGACAAGAAAATGTTAAGTTACCAGATGTTACTAGTTCTTGAATACTTCAAAAATGCAACAAGGAGATAGTTAGAACTTTATACCACTTATTATGCACTGTGTTAATGGGATAGCTACCAGGAATAAATTCTAAAAGTCAATACCATTATATAAGTAAAAGTCTCATGCATGTTAGTTTTTTTTTGTCTAAATGTTCTTTGGCCTAAGTTTAACTGCACAAATAGGACCTCAACTCTGTTTTAAAAGATAACATAATTGCAGGTTATAAGGCATGTTTTAAAATAAATGTTTAACTTACTAAGTACATTCCCATTACAAATGAGTTTCAATAAGAGCTTCAACTTTTTATTTTTAGATTTTATTAAATATTTGCACCAAGTAGCTCCTTTGAAAATCAAGTAACTCTGGAGTTTAATTGAATAGTGGTTGAGCTATAAGTAAGATAGTGATCTGGTATCTTCACCCAGCCAAGAAACACAACACAGACTGAACCTGGCTAGGCAAACTCCTTTTGACAAATGCTTCAACAATCTCATAAAGGTGGTGTTTTGTAGTCAAAAGGTTCTGTTAAACTAGTAGTTTTTTCACTGTTTCTACAACTCCTTGAATTAATCTTCTGTACCTCGTAGGAAATGTGGGACATTCTTAAGCACAGACTAGAGTATAGGCAATACTAAAATGCTTAGAAGTTTGGTTATACTACTGACATCTGCCATTACAAGCCATTTCTACTGAAACAAAAACTGTTCTATGATCAAAGAAATCTATGCCCATTTATTTTCAGAAACTATTCCTCACAATCTATCAGGGCTATAACAGTAATATGTAATTTACTACATAATTTTATTAAGGAATCTTAATTTTGCTGAGTAATATTCAGTTCTGACATGATGCTAGAGGGTGGGAGAGAAGGAGTAGAGGTAGGGGTTTTTAGAGTTGCATAAAAGAAAGTTTTTTATCCTATAAAAGTTGTTATAACTATCTCTTCAATATTTATATATTGCTTATCAGTGTGGACAAATTAAATCTATGGTTACTTTATCAACCACCATTGGTTTTGTGAATATGCAAACATAACAAGTACCATTCTGACCCTAGAAAAGAGTGATTTCTCTAAGAAACACATGATAGAGATCTAACTCAATCCCCCCGGCCCCTTAGATGTATACTTGAAACATCTTCAGCTTTCCTTCTAAACCCATTACAGGTCTCTGACTAACTCAAAGTTAACTTCAACTATATAATCAATCAACAGGTATTTATTAAATACCTGGTATTTATCTGAGTGCCTAAGCTGCATTATAAGTCATGATAAAGATAGTGCAAAAAGATTCAAAAGTCAAATGTAATTTTGGAACTTTGCCCAAACCAGAAAACTTTCTAGATATAGTGTCAAGTGATTACTTTAAGTAGAATTGCTTATAGCTACTTAGTTATTATTTACTGAGTGCTTAAAATGTGTCAGTCACTATAATCATTTTTACTATCATCATCAGGAATTCTGAGAATACTTTTGTGGAGTAGATACTATTATTTCCAATACTCAGTTAAGTTGTATAAATTACCAAAGGTTACGTAGCTAGTGAGTGGCTTGGGACTCAAACACTGGCCGGTATCAACTTAAGAAATGTGCTCTCACTGACCACTTTATACAGCAGCCTCTCCTACCATTCCTTAAGAATGGTTATATAAAATGTGAAACATCTACAAGTTAGAAAATTAAGAATTGCTAATAACTGATAAGCATTGATAGCTTTTTTAGTTTTGTACTACAGCGTAAGGAAAACAGCAGGTACTTGAATTTGTTGTAACTTACACAAGTAAATAATAAACAGTATGTGATTTTTTTCCTGGGATACAATTTATATAAAAGATCATTTTTCTTTCCGAAAGGAGAACTTGTGGTGTTTTTTTTAGAGAGTAATTTTATTCTATTCTTTAAAACATCACCTTATAGAGAAACTAAAAGCTATATAATAATTATATTTTAACCACTGTAATAAAAAATATATCTAGGTAGGGTGAGGAGAAGAAAGAAAACTGAAGCTAAAGCAGGAAATAGTGCAGGAAATCAGACATTTGATCCTGAAGAAATCAAATATAGTAAGCGCTTATCAAAAGCTGGTAATTTTTGAAAGACAGCATGAATGTAAAACTTACTGATAATCCAGAGCTACCTTAAATAAACATTATCTCCATTGTTGCCCCCATTATTTTATTAGATGCCAAAAAAAGAGTCACTAGGCGTCACAAAATCTAGTATTTTTCTTTGTGAGTCAATCTAACCAAACACATAAGAAACTTCTCTGCAGATCTGGAAGAACTAGATTAAAGTGCATGTGCAATAAAGAATAATTTATTTCTAGTCATTACAGCATAGAAAAGAATGAAGTATTAAAGGACTGCCAAAACAGTAACGAGAAGAGGTCAAAACCTAAACTATTGAACACAATCCTTGTTTTTAAAGAGAGCTTCTGGAAAACTGTAGCTATCTGGTAGAGGCCAAGTTAAAAAGATATATCTTATATTTTACTATTTCAAACAGTTATACTGAGCCACCCAAGTGCACCCATACTTAATGTTTTAAAGAGATCACTCTGGCTGCTGTGTGTAGAATAGACTATGGGGGTAACAATGGATACTTGGGGGCTAGTTGGAAGTCCATGGCAGTGGTCCTAAGAGATGATGGTGGCTGGGATTAGAGCAGTGGTAAAGGATGAGGTTAAATTTTGATCATCTGGAGATTTATAGGACTTATTGATGAATCATCTAAGCCAAGAATTGAGAAAAGAAATCAAGGATTATTAGTTGATTCCTAGGCAACCGGTGACAGATGCTCCCACTTATTGAGATGGGGAACACTTCTGAAGATGTAGGTTTGCGGAGTGAAATCAAGAATTATGTTTGGATTTGTTAAGTTTGAGATGCCTCTTAAGCTTTGATAAGGAGATGAGGTGTTGGAAGTGCCAGGAGTTGGAGGAAGGTCAGAGCTGGAGATAGATATTTAGAAGTCATTAACATATGGATGACATTTAAATCTATAGGACTAGAGGAGGTCACCTATAGAGAATGAATAAAGAGGAGGAGGCTGGGATCTCCAACATTCAAAGACCAGTCAAACAGAGGATGGTCAGCTGAGACTAAGAATGGGCAGGGAGGTAAATCAATTTCATAACAGGATGGAATACCGCTGAGGTCATGTAAGGGAGGGAAAAACAGAAATGTCCACTGATTTGGGCAACAAGGGACCTAGTCAGCTGTGATCTTAGAGGTGTGGTGGAGACAACCCAGAGTGATGGGAGGTAAAGAAAGAGACACTGCTTTCCAGATACAACCTTAAACACATAATCTTTCTCTCTTTAGGTGTCCCCTTGAGCACAGATTTCACTGCATTTACTTTTTCACATGTCTGTCTGTTTCTACTAAAGCACAAGCACTTTCTCGAAGGCAAAGATCATACAGGGACTTAAGTGGGTTTATATCCTTAGTGTGTAGTTCTATGCCTGGCATAGGTCTTAAAATTGACTAAGTGTTTGCTAAATGAATAAAAGAATATTTGGTAGTTGTAATTCTGACTCCTATCTCTTAATCTTTTATTTAAAAATAAATCTTAAGACACTCCAACTACATTTCTACCACATGGCTATATTTTCTGTTTCTCTGAGGCATCATGGTTTCTGATAATGGGAACCAAAAACAATGATACTAAGTACAAGTAATTTTAAAATATGCTAACACTTAACTTTCCAGATAAAGCCTATCTAGATCCTGAAGTATTTCAGTGAATCTTATCAAAAGTTTAAGCCTGGCTTTACCTTTGAATAAACTCACTGTTGAGTGGAAGAGTCCTCTAGACAAGATTATCTCCATGAACCTGAACTAAGCAACCATACCTAGTCCATTACAATGTATCTGTATAATGAAAGCTTTATGTAGTAAGGATTATTCTTTGTTTTGTTTTTCCATGATGACAACAACAAAAAAGAAGAGAACCAAAGCACCAAAACAGAAATGGAGGTAATCTGGAAGAAGTGAAAACACTGACTCAAGGCCTTCAGAATCATTTCAAAATGATGACTGAAAAGTAAATCCAGGTACTTTATACACAGTTTCTTAATGCTTCAGTAATCACTAGGGGCAGGGACAGAAACCACAGAAGGTCTGATCCTCAGGTTATAATCAAATTCTATCTTCATATTATCTGTGCTTGATGATGGCCTTAAGTACAACACAGAGAAGGTTATTAAATAAAGGAAATACAAACAAAATACAAAATATAAATACAAAAATACACACAAAAAATCCCATCTCAAAACCAAAATTTCTTCCACTTAATAATTTTGACTTCCTCCTTAATAACACCAATCCCACTGTCATCCAAATTTCCATCTAGCCTCAGACCCCCAAATATACTTCTCAAATATAAAACACCTAATCAAATCTAAGTCTCTTGGTCACCAAACAAAAGACTGAATGAATGTTCACTAAAATGGTACTCACCATTGCCCCTGTGCCCACCCCACTCTTCCAACTGCTTCTGATTTCTCCTTTTTCTTCTAAGAATACCTCTAGTGCTGATGATTATAAATCTCAATTAAAACTTATTTCTCTAAAATATGTTAAAATTCTTTAGATTCAATTCATCTCTAATGTCTCCCACAAGCATACTAGTTTAGACTACTATCATCTTTCACCTGGACCACATACTACCTACTAACTTGTCTATTTCCTTCCAGATTCACTTTATATTCATCATGTAGCAATGAAGCCAGAATAATCCTAAAACATAGCTTCAAATTATCTTAGATTTCTACTCTGTGTCTCCTTAGTCTTGACAGAATACAATTTAACCTGCTCCAATCTCCCTTTCCTCTCTTAAGTCCAACTATTTTTTTATCCTATATTAACTTCAGGTTAAGAAGAACACAGTATTCCTTGGGATTCTCAGACCCTGCCCTAGCTTTTCTATTGCTGTCCTTTCTTTGCCTGTGCCATTCCCTCTGCTGGAGATACGGGCTAAAATCCTTTAAACCCTGAGAATGGTTTTTAGACCAATAATATGTAAGATCACCAGCAAGAAAATAACTTAGGCCATTTGTCTAACAATCTAGTTACTATAAAACTAGTAGTCAAATGCTGTGACTGTAGAGTTCAATTCAAGGTGCTAATTTGACTCATGAATCTTTTAAGGAGCATACAGCTCCTTAATTAATAAGATTCTCTCTTTTATGTCCTATATTAAACTGCCAGCCATGGAAATGCTAGTTTGGCTTTTGCTGTCAAAGTGTTTACTAGTGGAGGCTCTTAAACCAGTTTTTCCTAAAGATTTCACAGGGCTCTCAAGGGCCATAATGCCATGACAGAAATTATAGATACGTAGATAAATTGGAAGAAAGGGAGGGCGCAAAGAAAAGAAAGATCAATTTTCCTTGGTAAATTTTACCTGAGTTATATCTTTTTTTTTTCCAGCTTCAATTTGGCTGTGGAGATACAACCATTAATTTACTGTATTCTACTCCACACCTGCTTTTCTACATTTTTGCATTAAGTCATGGAAAATGTAGTATGGAACTGAGGTATGCAAGAGAGTCAAATGCAGGGTTATATACACACTATTTTCTTTATTCTAAAACTTAGCTGATCTTAAATGCAGAAATGCCCATATCATCACACTTTCGGGACATCTTCTCAAATATTCTAAATACATTTGGCCCAAATAGGAAAATACATTGGCTGGACACCAGTGCCAGGCTCGTGAGCCTCCACGTGGTCACTGCAAATTGTTAAAAATGACCCAGCATTGGTTAGGCTGAAATTCTAATTTTCCTCACTCTCTGACTTAATCACAAATTACCTAGTAGGTGCTATGAGCATAGCTTTCATAATTTTTTTAGAAGTGCAAATGGAGCAAATGGAAAGGCTGGATCTGGTGATCGTCTTCCATAAGCTTTCCTGTAAATCATTCCAAGAATTCTACACCCCTTTCCTTTTAAACTCTTTTCTTGAACATGTTCCAGTCCTTCACATATGTTCTTTCTTTCTTCTCCCAATTCTGGTGCCAAAGTTCCCTGTCTATCGTTTTAGGCAATCTGGCTACTGCTTTTCACAGGGAAGAGGACCCTTCTTTGCACTGAGTACCTGATCATTTGAATAAATGTTTCAAACATTGGAACATGAGGTACAAAGTTGACTTTACTTGATAAAAAGCACTTTAAAATCAAGTTCATCCTAAAGATGGGTTTAAAAGTAAGATTAACTCTTGCTTTTTTTTAAATGTTTATTTGAGAGAGAGAGAGAGAGAGAGAGAGAGAGACAGCATGAGCAAGCGGGGGAGGGACAGAGAGAGGAGGAGATACAGAATCCAAAGCAGGCTCCAGGCTCTGAGCTATCAGCACAGTGCCAGACAAGGGCTAGATCTCATGAACTGTGAGATCCTGAGCTGAGCAGGAAACTTAACTGACTGAGCCACCCAGGTGCCCCCCCCCTTTTTTTTTAATATTTATTTTTGAGAGAGAGACAGAGTGTGAGCAGGGGAGGGGCAGGCAGGCAGACACACACACACACACACACACACACAGAATCTGGTTCAGGCTGCTGGCTCTGAGCTGTCAGCACAGAGACCAACGTGGGGCTTGAAACTCAGGAACCGTCAGATCATGACCTGAACTGAAGTTGGACGCTTAACTGACTGAGCCACCCAGGTGCCCCAATTAATGTCTTAAAATAAAATCTGGCTACACATAAAAGTGCAAGAAAAAGAATCTGATAATGCAAACCCCTTTGTTTTAGTTAATAAACATGTCCTATGGCAGTGGCAGTCCGTGCTGGCACGTCTGGATGCTTGAGCAGTGCCTTAAGAACAGTGTCTTCTATGTTTATAGAAGATTACTGAATACATACACACACACTCAAAATTGTTTGAGGACAGGAAGAAAAATGGATAAGGAAAAAGTAAGTATGAGTTTTTTCTGTGCCTTAAACCACAATGAATCAAATGCTAAAAATTTCACCTGGTAGAAAGACAGGCTAGGAGAGGAAATCACCTACCTCATGACCTACAGAATTAGTGATTTTAAAAGATCAATACTTGATCTAAAGGGAGCTATTGTGAAGGACACTAACTTTGGAGGTTTGATTTAGACTTTATGCTTTGACTGGCAATGATAATATTTGGTAATACTGAGACTGAGTTTCTCATGCAAAATTAAATGTATTTGTACAAATTTTCAAAACACTATCATTTTCCTAGAAGACACTTATCAAAGAAGGAAAATTCTTTTAAAGCCAATAGAGTTGACCAGAGAATGTGTTAACAGAATCCTTCTTAAACACTTCTGCTTTCTTATCTTTAAGCACAGAGCAATGAAGAGCCCTTGCCCCCAAAAACATCTCTGCAAGACTTCTGATGTAATAGTTAGGTAAACATGATGATATTATTTGAGCCACCATCTTTGAAATTTTGAATAAACATTAAAAAATTTTTTTTGAATGTTTTATTTCTTTCTGAGAGAAAGAGAGAGAGCGAGCGAGCGAGCGAGCAGGGGAGGGTCAGAGAGAGAGGAAGACACAGAATCTGAAACAGGCTCCAGGCTCTGAGCTAGCTGCCAGCACAGAGCCCGACACGGGCCGTGAGATCATGACCTGAGCTGAAGTCAGATGCTTAACCGACTGAGCCATCCAGGTGCCCCAACAGTTAAAAAAAAATTTTTTTTAACGTTTATTCATTTTTATTTTTTTTATTTTTTTTAATAGTTTATTGTCAAATTAGTTTCCACTTTTTTTTTTTTTTTAATAGTTTATTGTCAAATTAGTTTCCACAACGTTTATTCATTTTTAAGAGAGAGAGAGAGAGAGAAGGGAAGGGGCAGAGAGAGAAAGAAGCAGGCTCAAGGCTCCAAGTCAGTCAGCCCAGAGCCTGATACGGGACTGGAACTCACAAACTGTGAGATCATGACCTGAACCAAAGTCAGATGCTCAGCCGACTGAGCCACCCAGGCGCCCCTGCCCCAACATTTAAAAAAAATAAGCTGATAGGCTCAGCAATTACAGAATCTGATAACAATATTTTGATAAGATTTTTGTTACTATAAGTGTCAGCATACGACAGCTACACATTACTGAATTAGCTAAAATATATTTAAAATTTGGGTTTTAAATTTTAAATACAGTTTTAGGATACATTTTGGAGAAATATGTAATTACAATACTCTATGTCCATTTAAAATATGTAGTGCTTACAGAGACCATGCAATCAGAAACATCAATTTAGAATGATTATAAAGTGGTCATTTGTGACTTTATTTAGTAACTTCCCTCTCACTTAACAATCTACAGTTTAAAAAAAAGTAGCTTTGCAAAATATCCTATATATCTTTATTAGTGTGCCTACATTTTCTTTCCATTTAACACTTTTAATAAACAACCAACTTGAAGTTGTTTCTGTATTCACACTTAGTGGAAAACAATGTCTAGCAGATATTTACTCCAACTACAACTCCCATTGCTAGATTCACTGTCTCTCTCCCCCAACCCAGTCCCCGTTTTGAAAGGTTCTCATGTTAGCATCTTTCATTTCTCTTAAAATAGAAAACCTGAATAATGATATGTCTTTTTAAACAGTGAAGAATTGTTTCCAATTGAAGATTCTGTTTCCACAAACCCTAACAATGTCGTATATTTATTCAATTATATCTAAAGAACTTCTGTATTCTGCTTACATCATAGTTTAGTAAAATCCCTGAATTTACCTCCCTGAAGTCTTATGTCAAATGGTTTAATTTAGAAGAGTAAATCTCATGTGCAAAATACTATGGATAAAAATAATTTTCTGATGCTTAATTTAGGACACTGTTGAAATTTCTGGCTCTTAGAAAGTCATTAGAAAAAGAGGATTCATAGTCATAACCTTGCACAGGCCAAAGCCACTTGGAGGCCACTTGTCTAGCATGGAGCACCTTCCTATCTGAGCACAAAAATGGTGGGAACAGTTGTATATAAAAATTAAAGCCATTTTTCCCCCAGAGCGAATAGGCTTGACCACCAGAAACAACTTCCCACTTAGCCAACATGTGTCAACATATTTTGAAACAGCTGCTACAATTTTGAGTCAGGAGGCCCACTTCTGATAAGGATATATGGAATAAAAGACCACATAAGTTATCCTCCTACTGTTAGATAAAAGCCGGGCCAGATGCCTACTCCTAGCAACTCCCTGATGGGGGAGCCCTGGTCTGGCCTGAGCCAGGAGGAAGGTCATGAGAACAAATTTGTAGGAGACCTGGCCAAACACACCAGAGGACCTGCAGTAAGTACCAACAGTGTAGTCACCTGAAGGGTCCCTCATTTCTATATCTTCAGTCTCTCCCCACTTTTCAACCACCTGGGATTAACATTCTCACCCCAATTCCTGCTTTTCCAAGCCCCTTACAAAGTATTCATAGCTGAAATGACAGTGGGGCCTCAGACAGAAGCTGGTTAAGGCAGAAACAAGGCAGTGTCCAATTGCAAAGGCCAAGTCAGTTTATTTCTTCCTCCTTTCCTTGCATGCCACTGCTTCTACCACCAGCTTTTCAGGAGAAAAGGATTACCAGGGCCAACTCACTCTGCCTGGCTGTAACCTCAGAAAGGTGGAAGGACTTGGAAAAGTGTTCTCCCTTTCCGTTCTCTGCTTCTGTACACCTGGATCAGACCCATTAATTTGCATGCACAGAAGTGGAAAAAAGAGAGTATTACTAAATGGAAATTGAAGTAGTTAGGAGCAGAAAAAGAAACTGACTTTCATACCTTTGACTATAAAAAGTAAAAAGAAAAAAAAATCAAGAAGTGGTGGGTTCCAAAAGAATTTATGATCTCCTGTTTCTTGGAAGACACTGGCATATAAATGTGAGGATTTCTGGAGTCAAAGTACTCCAACCTTAATCCCAAGCATGTAAACACGAAGGTGTAGGAGGCAGAAATGAAGGTAGAAAAAACACTCCCTTCCTGGGCCCCAGTGGTCATGCAGATCATTGAGCACTGCAAGCCTCTGGCACCTCGCCTCCCTGAGCACCATCCCCTCCCCGTGTGGCTCTCCTTATCCACCTCTTCCCTGCCAAGTGTACAGTGTATGTCAATCTTGCTGTAATCAACTGTACAGTTTCCCCGTTCCCCCAAGGTGGAGGATGACCTACTGTCCTCATAAATCAATCTCCCTACCTTCTATGTGTGTTTTTCTGACTGGAAGTTGGCCTTCTCCTGCTGGCTTCTTCCTCTTCAGCCAATGTGTTTTTCTCTTTACACCCCTGACCTACCTTCTTCCCAGTGTCATTCCTTCCCACGCCCTCCCTTTGGAGCTGGCAAGCTTATCTCTTCATCTTTCAGGGCTGAGTTTCTCTCCATTGTCTGCCTCTGTCCCTCTGCTTCCCTATCTGGCTTCCCCCATATGGGCCTCCTACTCCATGCCAGTTGCTGGTCTTTTCCCTGCAGGTGTACCTGTCTGGAAGCAGCTATTGACATACACAGTTTTGTATTTCTTTTATCTCCTTGCATTCCTATTACCGGCTGCACAATGACTTCCCAGCCACAAATGAGAGACTCTTTTTCCCTGGGATTTCACAACGTGTGGAAAAGTTTTTTTCACCCCCCTGTACATGCACCCTTCCTTCGCTTTCTCAGTCTGAGCATTTTTCACCATACACTTCTCTGGTGGATAACACATGTGCCCTGAAGTATACATCCATGTACCCACTCAGTTCTGTGAGTGCCCTCCTGAGCAAGCTCACCTCTGTGAGTCTCTCCCACTGTTTACACCTATACTATCATGAGTTCATGTACTTCCCAAGCTGTTCACAACTGGGTGCTTCCTCTTGTGTGCACCCATATGTAGGGGGCTTCTCTGAAGAAGAGTCTCTCTTTGCCCAGCTTTACGAGCTCCCACTGAACGACACGGTTCACACCTCCCTTGCAGTTGTTTCCAAAAGCTCTACTTTCTTGGGGTGCCTGGGTGGCTCAAGTCATGGTCTCACAGTTTGTGAGTCCAGCCCCCGCATCGGGCTCTGTGCTGACAGCCAGCTCAGAGCCGGGAGCCCATTTCAGATACTGTCTCCCTCTCTCTCTGACCCTCCTCTGCTCACGCTCTGTCTCTCTCTGTCTCTCTCTCTCAGAAATAAATATAACATTACAAATTAAAAAAAAAAAAAAAGCTCTACTTTCCAAATTCCTTCTATGTATTTGAAGTACCTGGCACTAGTGGGAGCTCAACAGATGTTAATTCTGGTCTCCACTTTTATCTGAGTAACTATGTGAGTCTGCCTCTGGGTATCCCTCTGGCCCTCTGTGTCTGTTTCAGTTAACTGAAGCAGGTTTCCTTGGTGTGGAGTGGGCTATTTGTCAGTATGCACTGTGGGTTCTATTTCCCTCTGATTGTCTCTCCCCTCAGAGTGTTATCCATCTCCCATATGGTATGACACATACATATGTATTATACATCCACACACAGTACTGCATGTCCATAAACGGCTTCCCTATGCACCCTGGGTTGTGATATGTCTTTTCCGTGTCTCTTTCCCACTCCCCCCCCCAACAAGAAAACACGTTTCTGGTTTGTACTCCAATTGCGGCGTGTGTGTGTCTACATGAGCCTTAGCTGTACTCGAGTTCCGTGTGTACGTACATGGGTATCTCTACCGAACGCGGTGCGGGGTGGGAGACAGGAGTCTCTGCCCTGGATGCAAGTACCTTTCCCCCACCTTCACCCTCGATCCACGTTCCTATCGCTGGGAGTCAACCCGAGACCAGCGCGTCTTTTGCGTACGAGGAGCCTCCGCGAACCTCTGTCATGTTCCTGGGTGAGCGCTGGGTGTGTGTGGCTCGCTCGGACACGGCGTTGGTGCCTCTCTGGGAAGGCGAAGCGCCAGTGTCCCCGAGTTCCTGGGAGTGCAAGGTGTGTCTCCCCCTTAGCCCCTCGTACGCGGGGCGTCGTGTCTCATCCTTTGAGAATACATGGTGTGCCCCTTCCCACAGGGTGTGTTTGTGTCCTCAAGTCCTTGCGAGTACAAGGTGTGTCCCATCTCCATATGCGGAGCTGCTGTGCCGGAGTCTCTGCGGATCCGCGGTGCCTATGTGTTAACTCCCAAACGCGGACGGCTTATGCCCTCAGTGCTCCGGG